>NW_024428252.1:0-34713 GCF_017562075.2 Anopheles merus | reverse complement strand
TAGAAGGACTGTGATGAACGTCACTTGCCAGGTGAAGGTGAATGGAAACTCTCAGGCCTTTTGCTACCATCCGGGACGCGAGGATGGAGACTTCGGGAACCATCTTCTATAAGTCAACCCAGATCCTGGCATACGCTGAAGATATAGACATCATTGGTCTGCGGCTCTTCTATGTAGCAGAAGCCTACCAAAGAACGAGCAGACGGCATGGAACCTGGGAATGCAGATAATACCAATAGGTTACTCACTTTTAAAGCCGTTCCAGAATTCACTTATCTCGGGTCAACCGGTCATTCTACAGCCTGAGAAATTACAGTGAACCCTCTCTTATTTGAGAGGCGATGGGACTGTCGAATAAGAGGGGTTTTCAAATTAGAGAGGTTAAAAGTGAATGAAAGTCCATACAAACAAGAAAGAGACAGAACATTTAGTATGCAGCCTTAAATGTTGCTATAGGAAACTGTGCATACGATTGCCAATTTGAGCATACATCATTCAATAACCATGGCAACACCATACACAAATAAGGGGACACAGATTTCAGAGGTTTTCCAAATTAGAGGAACAAAAATGTACTGAAATCAAGGGACTGTGCAAAATGTTCAAATAAGAGAGGTTTTTCAAATTGGAGGTGTCAAATAGAGAGGTTCACTGCAGTTTATCTTAAAGAACCTGTCGCGACGGACGAAGCTGGGACTATATAGCACCTATATAGTACCGGTACTTACATACGCCTCTGAGCCATGGACACTGTCCAAATCTGACAAAACCCTATTAGCCGCGTTCGAGAGGAAGATGCTCTGAAGGATTCTTGTCCTCGTATGTGTGGAAGGAAAATGGAGGAGCCGCTACAATGACGAGCTATACGAGATGCACGGCGACCTCACTGTCGTGCAGTGTATCAAGCTCGCCAGGTTTCGGTGGCTGGCCATGGAAATGGACGACCGAGTCCGTAAAGTCCTTTTAGGCCGTCCACAAGTACAGAGCAGGCGTGGTAGGCCTTAATTGAATTGACAGGATGGCGTGGAGGCGTCCGCCATTAAGGCCGGGGTAACGGCTTGGCGAGAGACGAAGTCGCAAGACCGTGAGCGTTACGGACACTCCTAAGGCAAGCCAAGATCGCAAAGCGGTTGTAGCGCTGAATAAGGAAGCAACTAATGCAATTTTAAGGAAGATTGTTGAAAAGAACCGCGATCGTTTCGATCAGATGGTGTCAATTCTCGTAATTTCTGGTAAAGACTGGTGATCGCATGAAATGCCATGACCTAAATTCATTCATCTTCCAACATCTAATTAATTCATCGTACAATAACTTCGAATCTAAGAGTATAAGAACCATAAGAAATTCGTAGATCTAGAAATTTTAACTTTTGCAGGACAATTAAAACAAACCGATGAAATTAATCCAAGGATCTCATAAAACATCTCAATTTTATCATTTTAAAACATTTCAAATCAATATTTTTAAAACTACACAAACTGATCACGATCCGTTTGAATATCTTTGTTGCATTTTCTTTTGCACGAAACAAATGCATGTTCCATCAGCAAATGCTGTTCTCCCATAGGGAACAGTTTTACTTAAACCAACCTAGTAATAGACGAATGAAAGAGATCATTTTACCAGTTATCATCAAACAACTCTGGTGCATGTGACGCTTTTTTACAACGTCCGTACCCTACCTTTATCTCTACTCGCAACCCACACATTCCACATTACTACATCGCCATTATCTTAATGATATCTTCCAATGGCGAGAACTTGAACTTGTTTGCCAAACAGATCTCCTTCACGTTCATGCAGCACACAATAATATACCGCATCCCAGATTGTTGTTGTTTGCCTTTCCCGGACGGTCGGAAGATAACGGTAGCCAAATAAACTCCAACCCATACAATTACCCTGCGAACACCCTGCCTCCAGGCGCTATGTTTACACGGCCGGCCACTTTCCTAAGCCCCACAGTCAAATCAGAAACCTGCAGCGGGCAGAAAATGGTGTCCGCGGTCACTTGTACACCACGACATTGTGCACAGGTCAGGTGTGCAGCCCAACGGTTCCATTACACCGGAACCACAACTATCGAGCGGGCATAGGGTTTACTTTTCCACACTTTCCCCAATCAAGCGGGCAGAGCGTGCCTGGTTTGGCGATTGTTTGCAGAACACGCTTGCTCCCCCTCCCCCTGCATCGTCACCCTGTATTTATATAGGCAACCGGGTCAGCAGCATGCACCTGAGTGCCCCTTTAGCGGGTGACAAACTGTCTGTCTACCACACCAATGCATTGCACCAGAGCTCGTGCATTCCTACACGTCACGTGAAGGGTCATGCTGCACGCGAGGAAAGTTCCGCACCGGACACTTCGCGCGGCCGAAGGTCAATGGTGAGTGGCCATCCGTACCAGTGGGTTGATGGAGACGTCTCTCTAACTGCCCCGAGTTGAGGCAGAATTGAAGGATTTACGCAGAGGTGCGCCCGCAACCGCGTCACGGGTACACACACACACATCCTTCACAAAGGACAACCGGTGTGCGATCTTGCTTTTCGATGCGCGAGTTACAGCCTCCACTGCGGTCCCCTTTGCGTGCTTGCCAACGTGTTCGTGCTTACGGTGGGACGCTACCGATGGCATGCTTAGTGGCATGATTAATGATGCATTCTGCACCCGCTAGTAGTAGGCAACCTAGCGCAGTAGCGTAATGCTCATGTTGACTTCCCACTCCAGACGGGGCACACCACTAATGTTTGCCAGCTAATCGCCCGCCACCGATCGCAGACTCGTTGCTTGCACGCTAATGGTTTCCTTATTCAGTCATCAGCGCGCGGTGCTCTGATTTCGTGGCAAAACAGCACACGTCACACGTTTTATGATTTTAAGCGGTAAGCGGTTTGTAGTGCCCGCGGGTGGTGATCTCTGGGTGCGATCGCGAAAGCTTTATATGCAAAATAGCTTCGGCGAAGGTTTGGCTGTCGATCGGTGTTAACGTGTCGGACATTGTTGCGAGCGGGCCGATACAATGCGGCCGAGCGGGGAAGTAATGAGTGCAGCCAATTAGGGAACCGATGTTCAGTTTACCGGCCTGACAGGTGGGTTTCCATTTTGCCACTGCTAAACGAGGCGATGATAATGGACATAAACGGGTGTAGGGGCGTTTGGCGTATTAAAGAGAATGAAATGTTTGGATGAAGTGCTGCTACATGGTTACATTGATGTGTGCCTACTTTTATTATGTATTAAAAAGACAACCCAAAAAATTAATTACAAAATACATAGATCGTCATCAATCATCATACTGTCCTTACCTTTATTTTCATAAGTATTTCTAAGGTGGAACGAAATACCAGGCAAATTTCGATAATCTAATACTAACTGTGAGCATCGTGTGAGTAGGTCTTGAGTAACTCAACAATAATTTAAACTTTATTGTTCGATACTTTAGATAATGTGCCCTGATAAAGCAAATCTTTCGTACATTCTTAAGACGATTTTTTACTCATAAAATCAACAGTCAGTTCGCATATCTTAATCCAACCGTTGATTGTACCCACCAGTCTCCTGAAGTAATCATTCGCATTCCATCCGATTGTGGACGCTATTTTTTGCCGTTTCCTTCCCTTCAACCTACTTTGATTTTACCGAACACACATTTAGCACTGTTACATCACCCTTCACAAACAAACAGTGAGACAAGGCCCCCGATCGTAAAAGGGCGCGCACATATAAGTTCGTAGTTCGTACGGGAGGAGCAAAAAGAAACGAGAGAAGAAAAAAAAAGGTGCTTACGCGACACAAACCCACAACCTTTGCCACACGCCACAGGTTCCTTTTCCCGTTCAGGCGGAGAAATTCATCGAAAATAGAAAACAATGCTGCGATGTTCCCGAACCGTGTGCACGCGTTTGTGTGCTGACTCATCGATGATCTTCGACAGATGAAAAAGTTACTCCATCTTCTTTACCACATGTCACAATGCAACGAGACGGAAGAGATGCCCGATCCAACGACGAAAAATGGGCTCCTCCAGCATCACCAATTCCCAAACCAACGCGACAAGCGCGCAACAATGAGCCACTTTCTTTGCGGGAGGCACCACCAGTGCTTTCTTAAGGGTGCGATCGTAAACGTGTAGACGAGGGGGAAAAGGAAACACACACACACACATAACAAAGCCGTTACGCGACAGGTTTTGTTGTGCTGTGGGTTCAGCGGCACAGCGAATCTGGGGTCAACCGTTAAGATTCGCCGGGGCGCTCGGGAGAGAAAATGCGCGAAAAAAAAAGGTACACAGTGACAACCCTGTCAATTCCATGCCTCATTTCAAACACTCTCACACACACACACACATGTGTATATGTCATTTTTCACATCAATTTTTGCGATCACATTACCGACCCCACGATTCTCCATTCCGCATCTGTGTTGCATCATTCAAATTACTGTCAAACGATTGATTTTGAGCAGCGAAAGTGGTCAACCACCAATCGCAGCGCGTTTTCGGCTGCTTTGGAAATGAACGATCGCGGTAACCACCGAACGAAAAAAAAACACAGGGAAGAAAGAAAGTTCATAAGTTATGGAAAGTGAGGGTGTGAGGGCGAATGCGAAGAGGGTGGAAAGTTTTTTTTTTATAAAAATGCGGGCAATGGGCAGCAACAACAATAACACACCAAAAACTACACACTTCCCAAAGTCAGAGATCAAACCGCGCGTCCCCCAAGTGTAAGCCCCCCTCCCTTGAGGGGACATGGGCTTGGGCCGGGCCGCGTAAGCATGCACATAATTAATGGGCCATTTGACCGCGGGCAGACGGAGGCCAATATTCGCACGATGCACCCTTCTCGTGCACGCTCCTCCTCCACGCGGCTCCTCCGGTGCGGGCAATAGTGTCTTTTCTCCCATCGGAATCCGAACGAACCCGACCAACGGATGTGCCGGATTTGCCGTACATTTGTGTGGTTGTGAATGTTTATAAGCATTAGCCAGACACAACAACAAAAACACTTTTTTACACTCTCAACCGTCACACAAATGTTGGCCGGCGTCGGAGATCTGTGGAGACGAGGATAGTTTCCTAAACGGCGTTGAATGGTTGTAGCAGCAAAAAACAGTACTTCAAAATTATGTAAACACATTCGTCAATTGTTTTGCCTTAAGTGGACCCCCAAAGTGTCATGTATAACTCAATGGACATCCACTTATAATACTTTCGTAAATTGTTTATTACAAAAAATTCAACCACAAAAACCCTCCAAAACGATCCTTACTAAACATACGACTCCCTCTCTCTTTCTCTCTCTTTTCTATCTTCCAGGGTATCCCGACGTGCCCGATCAATTTGGCCACGTTGCGGACGCGGCTGCCCGATCTCGGCAGCTGGAGTCTGCCCCACATATGCAAGGAGGCGGTCACAAACAGCGGCGGCACCACCACGCCGGAGGGCACATCCGGTAACTACAGCAGCAACATCACCGCCACGGCCGACGCCTTCTATCAGCCGACGACGGTGCCGGGGTCGCTACACACCGTCGTCCCGGCGAACGGTACGGCCGTCACCGTACAGCCGACCGCCCAGCAGCACTACCACCAGACGAACCTGCACAAACACTACAAGGCGCACAAGAAGATGCCAGCGTTCCGGGGCCGCCGGGGCTGGTGTGGCTGCCTGCAGGTAAGCACCGGTTGCATACGGGTCACATACACTGTGTGTAGCCTGTTTCTTGGTTAAGGACAAAAAACACAACAACGCAGATGCGAGGGTAATAATAAAGAAAGATCCTTTGCTGCCGCTGCTACACTGCAGGGCAAAGTAGCAAACAGCTTGTAACTGTACTGCCGCTAGGTTTGTGTTTCTATTGTCGATCGCATTAATCGATCTTGTACTTGTCACTGCACTTCGATCGAATGAAATATTTGTTTTTTTAATGGTACACGATCCTCGCACAAAGGAAAGTTAGTGAGGGTAAGTGTTTCATCCGGTAAAAAAGCAATAGCAAAATTGAACACATTTGAGGGTTCGTTGCTTGCAAGATATCTTTTGTTTTGCGGTATGTAAGACTTAGTTTAAACAGGCTCAAAGTTGTTTTTGTAAGATTTAAGATAAGAAAACACATTGCATCACTCTCTAAAACTAAACTAAAATAAGATACTGATCTAAATACTATCGTACTGAAGAAATGTGCTATGATTAGTCTATGTAGTGAAAGTTTGTCACATACAAATAGCGTTTTTGTTCTCTCATGGTTAGGCAGAGCTTGATCTACTCCTCAACACTTTTTGTTTGGTCAAAGCACACTTCACAGTTGTTTCTTGGTACCTTTAATTATGCGCTCCGTCCGGAAACAATGCAAGCTTATGATTTTAATCTCAGTTTTAACATGTTCAAAGATGTATTATAAAATCACGTCCCTTTGAAGGTTCGTCGCTTGTACGAAGTCTTTTGTTTAAAATTGACAAAAAGCTTTTCCGTTGGTTTGAAGACATACCCAAATCCTCCCTAACCCTGTTTTTTCCATCGAAAAAAACCATTGAAAATCTCTTACGAAACATCGTGTTTTAATGCGGCCTCTCCCCGTTGTCTACGATATTGGATCTAATTCGATTAAACTACCGTCATTCACCTAACGATAATGTTACCCACAAACCACTGATCACAGCCGCACCGTCACCCCGCCGCTCCCAAAGCCGATCGGTTAAATCACCGGTCCCGGTGTTGAATAAAACGCTTCGCGCCTTGTGCTTTCCCGCTTCGCACGACAGCATGTGCGTTCGATTCATTCCTCCCGATGGAAAGCAACGCTGCCGCCAGCGTGAAAGAACTCCTGGGGCGCGAGAGGTTGAAGCTTACCAATAACCTACAATATACGTACAGCAGCCACACCAAAGAGCGCCTTAAATTCGATCGATCGGTTCCGGATTTGCCGCGACGACGACGACGATGCGTCGCCAGCGGCCACCACCAGTAGATACTGCGTGCGACGGCCACCGACCTGTCGATTCGGTGTGGCGATCATTTATCAACACGTGTGTGTGTGTGCCGCACGCGCACCGCACCGTTACAGATCCGGGCAGGATGCAAACGCGCTGCAAACGGTGGACGAGAATTTCAAATACTTCCGCGTTTTCTGTGGAGCAGAGCACGGTGCGCTGTCACGCTGATGGAGAGGGGAAGTATTGGAGTAAAATTTCAAAAACAGAACTGCTCCAACGGCGGAACATGGCCGGCTTCCCAAACCACGATCGCTGTCGGGTTCAACCCTTTCAACCGATTGATTATATCAAGAGCATACGGCGAACGATCGATAGAAGCAATTTATCATGATATCGAATATGTGCGCGATATGCACCGGCTATCGATCGTGCGTGCCCCTGCGGTCATAGTCGGTGGTAGCCTCGCTACCACAGATGCCCGCGATCATAGTGTCGCGAGTGAGTAACCGAAGCCAATCCGTGTCGCGCGTGTTCGCTCTCTTCCGCTCCCGCGCTCGAATCCTTGAGGAAAGAGCTTACTTCCCGTATTGAATGCATTTCAATTAATGCTACCACGAACGAACCCTTCTCCACGGTCGATACTGCTCCACGGTCGACCATGATTTATTATAACATTTTTGATCGTTGACTAACTGGCGCATGATTTAGCGTCATATAGAAACTACCATCCCTACGTTTTGCGAACCTTTCCAATAAAAACGCATCCAACGTACTTTCCCATGCCACGGTCATGAGTACGACACTCGGGCGCCTAAGATAAATGAGTGTTTATTGGTAATTAAATGGCACCCATGTTCGATGACCATATCCGGAGCAGCTACGCCAAGCACCAATCCCGCAAGCACCAGAAGAAGCATGATGTAACGAGCGCTGTTAGAGTTAGTGCCACATTAAGTGAAGATCATAAAATAAAAGCATGATTTAGTGAGTGAGCGCAATAGATAACCTTAGAGAGAGAGAGAAAAGCACATTTCCCCATCGATTGAGTTGGTTGTATTTTATCGCAAAAAAAGCGTAATAATAATTGTCGTCTGAAATTTGCAGCACAAATCCCTTCACACGTCCGTACAGAGCGGCCCATCGATTGCAATTTTATTAAACCACAACAGTTTGGATTGGAAACATTCAGCTCGAACGCCGAGAGAAGGTCACTTGTGTGAATGTTAATTGCTATCAATCACAATATGGGCTACAAACAATAAACAGTCGTCAGAAATACTTTTATGGAAACAGATGATTTTACCATTAATCCGAAGGAAGTGCAGGATGTCAATTGATGAAGCAATGAGTTTAAATGTTTACCATTTCCTTCTTCCCACTATCCTTGGTTGATCATTTCCACAATCACTCTCTTGCCCTGCCAATCTAGACGTTCTTTTACAAAATCACAAAAAAAGCAATTTATTGAGCAATTGCCTTGTTCCCAGTAAGGAAGCAGAGACACCGCCAAAAAGTATGCCAAGATCAACTGATGGATCTTTTGCTCCTCTGTTCGTTTGTATGCGGTACGCAAATTACGCCCCCCAGCAGCAGAAGCATCACTCATAAAAGGTCTCATAAACTTCCATAATTGGCGAAATTGATCTCCGCGAGTCTCCCCGCGGTCCCAAGGAGAGATAGAAGAAGAAAGGCCAACCCTGAACCCATTGATACGTACCCATCCTGGACAGATTCGCCGGACCTCAGCGCACTACCCCACCGTACTCTGTTCGTCCTTCGGTGCGCCGTGCGTCTTTGACACTGACATTCAGAGTCACGGTCTGAGCACTCGTCGGTCCATCTCGTCGCCTCTTAGGCTGAAAGCGTTACGCTCGACGGAGTAATATTTTGACGCGCATTTTTACTTTGCAATGCATATTCGAGCCGCCCGGTAATGGCACGAGAGGCACAATAAGGAAAACCCATCCTGCCATAATTTAGCCGCCAAAGGTGTTAATACGCTGGGGGAAGGTAATTTTTCAAGGTTTTGATTTTTTGTTTTTTTTGTCCTCCTTACCTTATGGATCTTTTATCGCGATTGTTTCGCACAGTGAAGTACGCGCGAACTACCTTCGGCGGTGTTGAGTCCTTCACCGTGCCGCCTGGCATCGGCAGCATCACCCGCGGCATTGTGTAATTGGGCTTCGGTAACGAGCGGCGCAAAACCGGATTGCGCGCACCGGGCAGGAGGATTGATTATGAGCAGTGGCTTTAATGTGTCCGATCGATCGTGTATTAGCATGCAGACGCATTAAGAAGAAGAAGAAGAAAAAACGACACGGTGTTAATGGTAATGTAATTCCTGCGCGAGGGCAGCCGTACGAGTAGGAGCGGTTTTACATTTACGAATCGATGTGCGTTTCCTTTGCAGAGCGCTGAGGGTGACATAATTTATCGTGTACGGTAGACTTTATTTCTCTGTTGCCCAATACGATCAGATGCAGAATGCGTATCTGATTGTATGATAAAAGCTAATGGGCTGGAGGGAACTCTATCGAAAGCAGGAGGGATAAGTAAAGCACAGTGATCATCGTTTTACGGATGTTATGTGCAGTAGCTCAGGCTAATTTATGTGCGTTTTATTACACCTCTCAGTAATGGAGTGAGATATGAGCTGGTAGTGATTATTGATCAACAGGAAACATAATCTTTTTACATGAAGATCAGATCCACATTCTATAAATTTCTGACAGAAGTTGTGGGTAAAACTTGGATAAGAGCTTCAATCTGTATAATATTATTGAACTAACTATTGAAATGAACCGAAATCAAACGCGTTAATAAGTTTAATACATATCTTTTCGCCAGAAAACCGTTCGAAAAATGACACATTGATCATAAAAAGGCATTCCATTTTCTGAACAGAGCAATTACCAAATACTCTAAACAAAACATCATTACATGAGTGGCATTCCCTGCCCAATAAACCTTGAAAGTACCCCATTAAGTATGCTACCATTAAGTACGTGTAAAAACTTGTTCACACCATCGCAATCAACATAGAGTCAAAGAAAAATCGTACAGCTTTATCACCAAAGCACAAGCGATCGCTACGGGGCCAGCAAGCAAGACAGCTACTACCCGCTCGCTGCCGGCTGTGGTAGAATTTAACAAGCAATCTTTCACTTTTTTTTGCCTTCCCCAAAATCGGTGTCAATGACAGTCCCAGACCCGGTCCCAAACTTATCAAACTACACAGAGCGCTTTAAAATCAATTCAGATGGGAAGTTTACAGGGTTTTCCAGGGGTTCTCATAGTTGTGAGACACTTCCTTGACTCTTTCTTATGCGAAATGAACTTCATATGATGGAAATTGGACTCTATGGCACCTTTTTTGGACAGCTCTTATTGGAAATTCCTATTGGATTTGTCCAACAAGGGTGCTATAGAGTCCAATTCCCATTACATTTAGTTCATTTCACGTAAGAAGCAGTCAATAAAGTGTCCCACAGCTATGAGAACTCCTGGAAAACCCTGTATCTTGCAAAATCAGCCATTGCTCGAAACAAGATCACAAGCTGGCTCAGTGTGCGTGGGAAATGAAACGGAATATTTGCAACAAAAAAACTACAACCGCGCTTAGTTATTAGTAAAGTGTTTCTTTAACTTATGCTGGTAGGGGATGCTTCCCATGCCTGCTGACCTTCGGACGATGTTGATAGTAGTAGCGTTGCTCCAGTGATACCGATTTTTAGTACCGTTTCTACTACCGACATTCCAAATAGCCACTGCCGATCGCTTTCATCCCAAACTCTGCGCATCAAATGGCAGCCCATCGAATGTTGGGCACACGGTACCTAATCAAGCATAATCTGCGGCCTAATGTTTCCTCTGCCTCCCCCAAAAATGGACTATTTCCTTTCCTAAACGAACACATTAGCTGCCAAACGCTCACGTCATCAGATTCAGTTCAGTGCAGCATCACATTTCAAAGCATGATCATTCCGCTTGATCTGACCTTTACCGACAGCCCACTGCCTCTTTCCAGGTCAACATAAACCGGGAAGAAAGGCAACCACATAAAGCACATTGGCACCGTATTTTGCTCTCTCAAGCAACGCAAAACAGTAATGCTTTCCGAGTACGCTCCGCGGCCATATCCGATTTCCGGCTTCAGTTGCTTGCTCAAATCCGGATCCATTCTTTCGCTTCGGCCCCAATTTCCTTGGTTCTTCAAACCCCCTCAGACAGTGGGCAGAAGAGAGTAAAGGAAGTGAGGGGCAAACCGCAACGGATCGGATTGTAGGTGGAGTAAATTGAACAAATTGAATAATACCAATCATCCCGACCATGTTTAAATGGGAGCAAATGCTCACGGTCTGGCGGTCGGGATCCGTTCGGTGCCCATACACAGCAGAAGCCACGCGCTTTATGGTGCAAAAAAGGCAGCGCATCTAATAAATAAGGCTAACAACACATTATGGGCTCGGTAATTGAATCGAGCTCGGGCTGAGCAGTGTGCAATTGTTTGCCTAATTTGCACGGTTTACAGGGGAGCGAAAAGGGATTAAAGATTGTGCGAAAATTTTGGATGGGAAATCAATCGAACGTTCGGAACCCGCTGTGGTTTTCGCGTTACCACCTGGCGTTTAAAAAAACTCTAAAGTTAGTTTTTTGTGGTGCGAGTTTGCACTGCGAGATTTTGCAATGTCAATAAAAAGTTTGAAACAAAAAAAATGTAGATCAAGCGACGAACCTTGCATTGCGATTTTATAGTTTTTATAGCGACTTTACTAATTAATTAACTGTCAATTTAAATTCGCCGCAATGATATAACATTTGGGCTATCTTGACTATTAGATCAAAGCAACCTGGAATATGGCAGGGCATCGTGCTTCAATCGTTTCGTCCAAAACACAAGTGTAGGGAGGTGTAGTTTTAAAAATTCTTTTCTTTTTTTTCATCCAGTTTTTGTGATAAATTTCACTGGATGGAACTGCTTTTGAGATTAATACATTTTGTGGAGAAAATTTTTATGTTTATATTCTTTAAAAAAGTGCGTATCATATCAGCATCGCCACACAAGATTGACATTATGCTGATTTTTTCTCTCTTTTGATCCTTCTTCTCTCCACAGGATGACGAACCACCCGAAATCTGTGTGGTGGAAGGTGTGTTCTCGCTGCAGACGCTCACACCCACCCAGCCGATGCCGGCGATCGACGAGCTCGACAGCAAGTTTGCCGAGCTGGTCGAGGAGCTCGACCTGACCGCACCGAACAAGGCGGCCATGATGAGCCTGCCGCCCCAGAAGAAGTGGCAAATCTACTGCTCGCGCAAAAGCCCCCTCGACAGCGGGCCCAACGGCACCCCGCTACAAACCGTACCGCCGTCGCCGGAACACTACATCGAGCGGCTCAAGGATATGGCGGTGCAGCTGAAAGCCTGCGCGCCGGACGAGTCGCCAACGCACGAGTACGGGCCGAAGATCGAATCGCAAACCGCACTGTTCGATGCGCTCAAGACGGCACTGCGCACCTCGGCCCACAGCTTCGTGATACGGTTTATCGAGCTGCAGGGGCTGCCGGCCCTGCTCGAGCTGCTGCAGGCGCTCGACATACGGGTAGCGAACAGCCCGCTGCACACCAGCCTGATCGGGTGCATCAAGGCGCTCATGAACAACTCGACCGGCCGGTCCCATGTGCTCGCCCACCCGACCGGGATCGATACGATCGCCCGGTCGCTGGCGGCGGACAACATCAAGACGAAGATTGCCGCGCTGGAGATACTCGGCGCCGTCTGTCTCGTGCCGGGCGGCCACAAGAAGGTGCTGAACGCGATGCTCAACTACCAGGAGTATGCGGCCGAGCGGGCCCGCTTCCAGGGCATCGTGAACGATCTCGACCGCTCGACCGGCGCGTACCGGGACGATGTCAACCTCAAGACGGCGATCATGTCGTTCATCAACGCCGTGCTGAACTACGGCCCCGGGCAGGAGAATCTCGAGTTTCGGCTCCATCTGCGGTACGAGTTCCTGATGCTCGGCATCCAGCCCGTCATCGACAAGCTGCGCAAGCACGAGAACGACACGCTGAACCGCCATCTGGACTTCTTCGAGATGGTGCGCAACGAGGACGAGAAGGAGCTGGCGCGCAAGTTTGACCACGAGCACGTGGACACCAAGAGCGCGTCGGCCATGTTCGATCTGATCCGGCGCAAGCTGAGCCATTCGCCGGCCTACCCGCATCTGCTGTCGCTGCTGCAGCATATGCTGCTGCTGCCGCCGCCCACGACGGGCCCGAACGCGCAGCACTGGCTGCTGTTTGATCGGGTGGTGCAGCAGCTCGTGCTGCAGCACGAGGAACGCCCGGCCAGCGACTGTCTCGATCCGGACGCACCGGGCGCGGACAAGCGCTCCGAGACGGGTTCGGTGGCGTCGGCCTCGCTGAAGCTGCAGGACCCGGACGTGGCACCGCTCGCGATCGACGTGCGCAAGGTGGTGAAGTTGCTGGTGAAGGAGGAAGAGCTGGTGGCCGCCCGCACCCGGGCCGAGGATTTGGAGCGCGAGAACGCGGAAATAGTGGCCCGGCTGGCGAAGAAGGAGCAGGACCTGGACCACCGGACGCAGGAAAAGGAAGACCTGGAGACGGCGCTGGCGCGCATGCGCGAGCGGCTGGAGAAGGAAAGTGCCAACCACTCGCAGGCGGTCCAGCGTGCGCTCAATGCGGAGATGCGGGCCGAGGACCTGCAGCACCGGATCGTAAGCGAGCAGCAGGAGCGGATCCGGCTCGAGCGGCTCGTCACCGAGGGCAGCATCCCGGACGACCAGAAGGTGGCGGGCCTGCAGGGTGCGAACTGCAACGGGCAGGCCACGTCACCGCCGCCTCCGCCGCCGCCCGCCTGCAAGCTGCCGCCGCCGCCGCCACCGCCCATGATGATGCCGGCCGCACCGCCGCCACCGCCCGCTCCGGGCGGTCTGCCGAAGGTGGCGCCGGCCGGCGGGCCCCAGGCACCGGCCGCTCCGAAGGCACCCGAAGCGCCCAAGAAGAACGTACCGCAGCCGGCCAACCCGCTCAAGAGCTTCAACTGGTCCAAGCTGCCCGACAGCAAGCTGCAGGGCACGGTGTGGAGCGAGCTGGACGACACCAAGTGGTACAACAGCATCGAGCTCGAGTCGATCGATAAACTGTTCTCCGCCTACCAAAAGAACGGTGTTACGGTAAGTGTGTGTGTGTGTGTGTGTCGGACCTACCCGATTCTGATACCGATTCCGTTGCTCGAATCGATTAGATTCCGGTGTCGATTCTGAAGTTGTCTCCAGCTCCAATTTTGGGGTCGGCTCCGGAAGCGATTCCGGAATTGGAAACAGCTCCGGAATCGGAATCGACCTTGGCGTCGCTATTTGCTTCGGTAACAAAATCAGGATTAACTCCAGAAGTGGAATTGGATCAGTTCTCCGGAATGAGAATCAGTTTTTTAATTGACATACCAAGTTTCAGAAGCGAAATCAGTCCCCACGAAGGAATCTCCATGAGAATGGGTCGTTTACAAATACATTTTGATTCTCTGCAGCTATAAATACGTAGCATCATTAGACACAAACGCCTATTCTTATGGATATGTCGAAAACGATTACGTTTCGAAACTAATTCTGATTTCGGAGCCAATTTCGATTTCGGAACCGATTCCGGAGTCAATTTCAATTCCAGAGTCGATTCCGGAATCGATTCTGGAAACTGATTCCGGACCTACTATCCGGAATCGATTCCCACCAAAACATCATTTTTCCCATCAGTAGTTTCAACCTCATCAGCTTGTTCTCTAATGTCGCATTTTGTACTCCCGTCTGTGAACAGAATGATGGTTCGATCGAGGATCTTCGATTGATCGGGAAGAATAAGGCTAAGATTTTGTCGGTAATTGATGGACGACGGGCGCAGAACTGTACCATCCTCCTCAGCAAGCTCAAGATGACTGACGAGGAGATCTCCAAGTAAGTCCAACTCAAACATCACACGATCATATCACACGAAAGGATCATGACTTAACGACTATTCCCAAATTCTAGGGCAATCTTGTCGATGGACTCCAACGAGCAGCTACCAATCGATATGGTAGAGCAACTCCTGAAGTTCACTCCATCGGCCGAGGAGCGTGCCCTGCTGGACGAGCATTCCGAGGATATCGATTCCCTTGCACGTGCGGACCGGTTTCTCTACGAAATCTCAAAGTAAGTCCCAACCGCACGGAAACCCCTATTCCCGCATGTACTCATCATCTATCACACCTTACCCAATTCCCAGGATACCTCACTACGAGCAGCGGTTGCGCAGCCTACACTACAAGAAGCGGTTCCAGGTGACCGTGAACGATCTCGCCCCAAGGATCGCCAGCGTAATGGAGGCCTCCCGCGAGGTCGCCCGCTCCCGCAAGCTTCGCAAGCTGCTCGAGCTCGTCCTGGCGCTCGGCAACTACATGAACCGTGGTGCCCGGGGCAATGCGTCCGGCTTCCGGCTGGCCTCGCTGAACCGGCTAGCGGACACCAAGTCCAGTGCGGCCAAGGGTACCACCCTGCTCCACTATCTGGTGCAGATCATCGAGAAGAAGTTCAAGGACATCCTGACGCTGGAGGAGGATCTGCCGCACGTGAAGGAAGCGTCCAAGGTGTCGCTCGGCGAGATGGACAAGGACATTACGATGCTGCGGGCCGGGCTGGCCGAGGTGAACCGCGAGATCGAGTTCCACCGTAGCAGCGGTGCGTCCCAGCCGGGCGACCGGTTCCTGCCGGTGATGCGCGAATTCCACGCCCAGGCCTCGGTACGGTTCGCCGAGCTGGAGGACCAGTTCCAGGACATGAAGACGAGGTACGGCGCGGGATGAAATTGCTGGGGAAAAGCTTTACATATACCCCATTTAACATTTCTCGCTATCCCAGGTTCGATCGTGCCGTTCGGCTCTTTGGTGAGGATGGTTCCGTCGTGCAGCCGGAAGAGTTCTTCGGCATCTTTGACGGCTTCCTGTCCGCGCTGATGGAAGCGAAGCAGGACAATGAGAACTTCCGGCGGCGCCAGGAGGAGGAGGAAAAGCGTGCCAAGCAGGAGGCCGAGGTAAGTGCCAAGCACTGGGCACCCAACCTACCGAAATTAACACGATCTTTCCCGCTCGTTCCTTGTTTTAGCTAAAGAAGCGCACGATCGAGCGAAAGTCCAAGGAGGGCCTGCTCAACTCGGTCGCCGGCAAGCTGGGCCTGAAGTCGAAGCACTCGAACGGCACGAACGGTGGGCCCGTCCCCGGGGCCGATCCCAACAACAAGGGTGAGTTCGACGACCTCATATCGGCACTCCGGACGGGTGACGTGTTCGGGGAGGATATGGCCAAATTTAAGCGCTCGCGCAAAACGCGCCTCGGACCGAACGGGACCAACAATACGTCGCCACCGCGCAGCCGGAACAGCATCGGGCGGGAGGACAGCCGCGAGCGTACCGGTGTGGCCAACAACCGGCGACAGTAGACATGATAAGAATGACTCCCCGCCCCCTCCTTTCCCTTCCCATTCCGGCAACAACGCAATCCTTCCGGTAGCTGATGGAAAAGCAACGGCCAACCGGAATGGCCAGTAGATAAATCAATCCCGTTTACCGGTACCCAACACGAATGGTACACACACTTTAAGGAATGTTTGTCACTTGGTTGTATGTGGTTTCGTTGGTTCGCCAATTAAGCAGAGGGCCAAATTACACCGTGTACAGGGGTTCTCCTTAATCTCCCTTAAACCTACTTCTTTTGTGTCGTTTTGTGTATTTTCCACATTTTGTACAGTTGCTTTGTGTAGTTAGTTTTAAGTTTGAGCTGCTTGATCGCTCGACACACACAACACACACGACGATCGTCAAAAGGAATCGATATATCGAGCACAACCTGCAAGGTCTTCCTGTACGTCCCACCCGCTAGAAGCTCCCGCTTTCTGTCCCAGTCAATGACACCATTTGCCCCAACGCCTCTCCCCAAACGCCCCAAATTAATTTATTTTAATCCCTTTGCATCCACCATCTCTACTGATTTTCTTGCTATGAACGCGTGTCGGGGGGTTTTTCCTTTAGGCCCAAAGCTGCTGTAAAGGAAGTATAGAATGTGCACAGGCTTTGAGGATGGGACACTTTAGCGATTAATGTAAACGAAAAAATTTACAACCACTGTAAAGTCTGCAAAAGATACGTTTTTGGATAGAGAGAAAGAGAGAGAGAGAGAGTATGTGTATGCACAAAACCAACCAACTACTCATTTGTACGGACATTTTTTGAATCAATACTCTATTGAGGGGAAGAAAAGTGAACATTAAAACAAGTTACAGAACACCTAAAATTGTCACTTTTGGACGTAACTTTACCCACATCCCACAAAACAAATGTTTAGATGTTTCCAGATTTGGTGAAGCAAAGCTTTTCAGTTTGGATAGAAGGAAAAGGTAGTGTGAGCATAAAGCAAAAATTTACAACGATCGTGTTTAAAAAAATAGAGTGAAACTGCAAACTTTTTGGGTTATTTTTGTATTTGATCAACTATTGAATCCAACAACTTCCAGCGTTCCTTAATCCATACAACTTGCAAACTTTTCTTCAAAGGATTTCCCAAACATCAATAGCAATGTTGTACAACTTATTAGAATAGTTCTAAACCTCCTTTTTTACAAAGCATTAACACAGATGTTTGATCATTTTTAACATAAACAGCAGGCAATTTTTAATTATTTTAAAAATCTAGCTTTTTTTTGGAAAACTTCAATACGCGGGTTTTTTACGTTTTTCAGTAGGATTAAATCCAATCAACAAGCCCCTCCTAAGTTAATTATAGAAAAATATGCCCAAAGCAATTGTTTACAAAAAATGGTAAAAAAAAACTCTGGAAAGCAGTAAACATATTTTAAGCAACAGTAAAACGAGCAGTTCAAAAATGAAAAGAAACCAATTGGGGGCAAAGGGTCGTTTTCGGTACGGGGTACCGATTGCTCGTAACGTACACTCGTTCGTACGTACACTCGTTTCGTGGAGAGACGTAAATAGTGCATTGCTCTTTTTAGCACATGTAGGAAGGTTTTATGAAAATGTAGGAGTAGAAAAGTGAAGAAAAAAAAGTAATCAAATTCCATCTAAATACACACATACATACCACCCACAGTCATCATACAAGCACTAGTAGTAGAATGTAGCTAAATGCAAATACAGTGAGGCAGACATGTATAATCATTTGAATATTAAGTATCGGGAGCGATGTTCGTAGGATGAAGAGGAGAAGGAGCAAGCAAAGCGTATATATGTATGTAACTAGTGATCGTTTTAGTGTGTGCGTGTGTGTTTCGTGCGTCGTAATAACGTCCTTCAGGACGATCGCCGACGATGTTTGTTAGTAGTACGGGAGTTAGAATCTATTTTCATTTTTTTTTCTTTCTGTTGCTCGATCAATCAATCGATCGGAGTGTTTCCTTTCCTAGCCTTTAGTCAGCGCTAGTAGATATATATTGTGCGTGCTTGCGGATGGCGTTTAGATAGACAACTGACCACCTAGCATCCTGCCACCACGCTGGATGCTTCTGGGTGGCTGTGAATCGGTTCGGCACAAGCATGATCACCCATTCATTCACATCATTCACATACTGTACATACATATAATCCCGATTAGTTGTAGCGCATATTGATGACCAGAAACTAGTTCGTTTTAGTAGCAATGGCGGGTGGGTGTTAAACATGGGGAGGGAAAATTGACGAAACACAACCGAGAAACACGACCCATTTTTGTTTCTCTCCAAAACTTTGGAGTAACACGCTTTCGATGGCACGTTCATATTTTGTGTCCTTTTCGTATATGTGTGCGCACACACGCAACGTGCACATATTTGTGGTTTAGGTTGCTTCACCATCCAGAAAAGGGCGACAATGATCTCCTCCTCCTCGGTGGATAGCTTCGAACGTAAAGCGACAAACATTTGTTAGCTGCGTGTGTGTGTGTGTGTGTGTTGGATGAGGCGGAAAAGAAGAAGCAAGCGTGATCAGCGATCGTATGAAGATAGAACTTGATGGTACGATTACGAAAATGTACGCAAACAACTAGGAAAGATGCAGAAAAGGGGCGGAAAATGTGTTCGATGGAAATCGCGCACATGGAAAGTGATGCTCTTGAGTTCGCTCCCTTTTCACGCACGCACACATGCGGTTTGTGGTGTTAATTTTTTTTTCTAGTGATTGTGTGACAATGAATCGATCGATGTGCACGTGAAACACGTTTTGCTCGAGTACGAAAAACTTGTATGAAATAAAGAAATCAAACTTAAAATACTTATTTTCTTCTCATCTGGATTTCCGCTAGCTCGTTAGTGTGTCGTCACTCACTTTTATTAACTTCCCCGCAAACTAACCTAACACTTCTCGCCCCAACGACTCCCCCCCCTATCACCGCCGTTTCGTGTTTCGCTTTAGCTTTACGCCCGTGCCTTCAATCGGGGAAGATGTCCTCGGTTCGACGCCGCCCGTTCGATTACTGCTACCACCACCTCCCGCTCCCAGCTTGTGCAGTTCCGCCTTTGTCGCACGCTGTATGGCCGCCACCTGGCTCTTAACGGCCGGGTTGCGATACTGTGTCGGTGCGTCCGCCGGCACCTCATCGAAGATGTCCTTCACATTCAGCAGCCGTTTGGTGAAGAACATCTGCGGCGTAATGCGCTCCTGCTGCTTCGGTCCGAACAGGCTCACGAGACCCCACGGTTCGGTCGGTGCGCCCGTTTCCTTCCCATGCGCTTCCAGCAGCCACACCGCATTGCGTACCTGCATCCGAAACAGTTCCGTCTCCTCGAGATTAACGTTCTTGCTCACGTTCAGCACCGTTTCCAGCGGGTTCACGATGTACATCGGGCTGTGGTCGGGTTTCAGTATAGTGGAGCCGAGGTTGAGACTGATTGCGCGCTGGCTGAAGTCAAACTGTGAGTAAAACTCGAAAAACTGCACCAACAGCTGCTCGAGCGTCGCCTCGTTCTCGCTACGGAACGAACCGTAGATGGAAGAATTTTTAAGGAACGTGTAGGCCCATTCGCTTTCCCCCTCGCCGAACCGCGTGACCGGCGTGCTGCTTGGCGATGTGAAGCTGGCACTGAGCTGAATCAGTCGGTTGATCGACGGTAGCACGGGGCGGGCCAGCTGCTGCAGGAAGTACATGACCAGCATGGTGAGCGAAAAGTTTGTAATCCAGTAGCCGGGCGTTTGATTCGTCAGCCCGACCGACTGTGCCCAGCGGCGCACGCAGAACGTGAGCGGACGGACCCGGGCGTCCAGCTGGCCGAACAGGTACAGCAGCTCGGACATGTACACGCCCGCCGTATTGTTCATGGT
Source organism: Anopheles merus (assembly GCF_017562075.2). Classification (NCBI taxonomy): domain Eukaryota; kingdom Metazoa; phylum Arthropoda; class Insecta; order Diptera; family Culicidae; genus Anopheles; species Anopheles merus. The sequence goes on along the minus strand of NW_024428252.1, from coordinate 14,427 downwards.
GAGGTCAATCTCCAGGTCCAAATGCTCGTGGTGGTACTTGACGATCGGCACCCGCGCCTTCAGTATCCGGCGCACACTGTTCACGCCCGGTAGAAACAGTTGCAGCACGTCACCGATCGATTCCAGCTGCCGCTGTACCTGCGTCCGCTCGTTCGGGTTGGTTGCTTTGGTGTGATACACGAGCCGTGAGTTTCGATCCGGCGGTTCCCCGGACCGGGAGTCCAGATCCATTATCACGTCCAGGTCGCAGCCCATCCGGCCGTACCCGTTGACGGAGGACCCGAACGGATGCGCCACTGCCTGGGGGAACATTCCCTGCAGGGAAGATTCCAACTGTCGCACGGCTAGGAAACGCAACCGTTTGCCGAGATCGTTAAGCTTCGTAACGCGGTGCAGAATGGTCACCTGGTCGTCGATGCTTTCCGCCGCCGTCAGGAGCCCATTCAGTTCCGCCTCCTGTATCGGCCGGGTGCCGTCGATCAGGGCAAGCGACCGGTTCGGTTCCTCCTGCGCAATCAGCTTCGGTTTGGGGCCGGTGCGGAACCAGAGAAAGATTGACCGGGCCCGGACACCTGGTCGCTCGGTACTGAACACACCGGACTGCATGGCCGCATCCGCCTCGGCGGACGAGCCGAACTCGAGCAGTATGTAATGGCAATCGCCATCCCCGTCGCCATCCACGCGGTAGTGGTGCGAGCTTTGGATTGTGCCAAACTGTGAGCAATAGTGGTACAGCTCGTTGTATGATCGTTCCGAGCTCACCTGCACCAGTATGCTCTTTCTCGCTTCCGCACGGCGGGTGGAAAGCATTGTGTCGAACGTTCGCACATTGGCTACAACATATAAAAACAAACGAAAAATTAATGTGCAACTCTCCCTGTAAATGCAGCATTTGTATCCACGTTTGCATTACCACTGCAATGCCGTATCGGCCAGCATAAGGGTGATCGTTGTTGTCTCCCGGTCGGTGGCACTAGTATCTGCCGGATGTGACCATACCCGATGAGCGCTCGTTTAGAACGAGCTGTAGTGCGGTATATGTGAAGCATGCTGGCAGTACCGGGCGGTTGATCGGCACTCTGGCTAAGAATCGGCCAACCGGCGAGCTAAAACCCTTATTTACACACTAAATTTTGCGAAACAACACAACTTTTCTGTTACATGATGTGTGTGTATGTTTTCAACGTCTACTGTCAGAGCTGCCTGTTCCAATACAATCCACTGTCAGTGGTGGTGTTTTTAGGTTAGGAAACCCAACATTGCACTCAAAGTGGGGAGCACGGACATTCAAACGATAGTTTACCAACAATTCGATGAGAAATTTATTCATAGTACATGCCATAACCATTATTTCATTATTACGCAACATATATCAGTTGAGAACATTTAAATAATAGAAGAAAATCATTTGATTTCTCATAACCCAGTTTTACAGTGTACCAGCATTGGGTTAGTTTTTTCACTGGGTTTTATTTACGTGCTCTGAACGCTTCTGTCAACCCGTCCATGCCGTATTGTTTACATTCGCGTTGCAGTGCCGTTTCTCGCGGTGAAAATCATATGAAACCGGTGCATTTTACCATTCCTACCTAGTTCAGTTCGTTTGTCAATCGCGATGAAGGACGCAAAGAAAAAATCCGGCCCCGCCGGCAAAGGAAAGGGTGATAAAGCAGCTAAAAAACAAGCAAACAGCTCGACCCAGCAATCCAACGGCAACGGTAATGCGCCGAAGATGTGGGACGACGACCGGTTCGCCCATCTGATCAACAACCCGCGCTACCATGGCATGCCAAAGTCGAAGAAAACGGTCAAAATCGATAGCCGCTTCAAGGCCATGTTCGACGATGAGCGGTTCAATCAGAAGGCCACGATGGATAAGTACGGCCGGAAGATTAAGAAAACGGACTCGGACTTGATGCGCAAGTTTTACCATCTCGATTCGGATGAGGAGAACGAAGAGGAAGCGGCCCGCGAGCGGGAACGGGAGGAGCGGGCGATGGAGGGTCGGGCCGGATCGGAATCGGATGAAGGTGCCGAAGGGTTGCAGCTGACGAAGGAGGAAAAGAAAGCGGGCCTGTCGGGCAAGGTGAAGGACCGGCTAAAGGATTTGGAGGTGGATTTTGCACGTGGAGAAGGGTTGCTGGAGTCTTCCTCCGACGACGATTCGGACGGTGATGAGGAGGAGGAACAGGATGTGTTCATTGAGCACGTGTGGGGCGAGCTGGATGCGGAAGCGGAGCGGACGGAAGAATCCACCCGACGGTTGGCCGTCTGCCATATGGACTGGGACCGTATCCGGGCGGTGGATGTAATGGTGCTGCTGAGCTCATTTCTTCCCCCGGGTTCGGCCATCAAGAGTGTAACGGTAAGAGTATGCACGAGGGAAATTTATACATGAGAGAATTTTATTTTTATTTTTGTCCGATTTCCGTAGATTTATCCATCGGAGTATGGCAAACAGCGCATGAAGGAAGAGGAGGAACGAGGCCCGCAGGAGTTGACTGTCCGCACGATTGAAAACTCCGACGAAGAGGAGGAGGATGAAGAGGTACAGAAGGAACGGTTGCGCGAATATCAGCTTAATCGGTTAAAATATTACTATGCCGTCGTGGAGTGCGATTCGGTCGCGACGGCCGATAAGATCTACAAGGAGTGCGACGGCATCGAGTACGAAAGTACGGCTAACAAGCTAGACCTGCGCTTCATTCCGGACGATATGGAGTTTGACGATGCGCCGAAGGATCGCTGTACCGAGCTGCCGGAGGTGGGCAAGTACGTGCCGCGTATCTTCGGCACGGCCGCACTGCACCAGTCGAAGGTGGAGCTGACGTGGGACGAGAACGATCTCGAGCGGAAGGAGTTCAACGAGAAGCTGCGGGACGGCAAGTGGGCAGATCTGCCCGAGGCCGAGCTGAAGAAGTACGTGGTGTGTTCGAGCAGCGACGAGGAGGGCGAAGATGAGGATGGTTTGGGCAGTAGAAAATCCAAGCGTCCGGTCGTACGAGTCGGACCAGTGGGCAGTGATAGTGATTCTGGGGAGGAGGAGAATGGCGACGGTACCGACTCGGACGGTGAGCCGAAGGGAAGCCGTAAGGAGAAAATGATCGCAAAGTATCGTGCTCTGCTGAACGACATCAAAGAACAGGAGAGGGAGCAGGAAGAAGACAAGGTCGGCCTGGAGTTCAGCTGGAAGGTGAACGGGGAGGAGGAAGACGAAGCAAACAACGATCAGTCCGATGCCGAATCGGACGATGAACCCGCCAAGCCACCCAAGGACGATGTGAATCCGTTCGAGAAGATTCTGCAAAAGAAGAAGGAGAAAAACAAGCGCCGAAAGGAGCTGAAGAAGCGCCGGAAGCGCGGCGAACTGGATGGTTCGGGCGCGGAAGCCACCGAGGACGACAGCTCCGAGGATGATCTGCCGCACGGTGTCGATCTAAACGATCCATTCTTTGCGAGCGCTTTCGACGAGAAAGAGTTCGGCGTGGGTCAAACGAAGCAAAAATCGAAACAGAAGGAGCGCGAAGCGATCAAGCGAGCCAAGGAGGAGGAGGAACGGGAGGCGGAGGAAAACGAACGGCGCCGGGCGGAGCTGGAGCTAATGCTGGACGATGGCGAGGACAATCGGGCACACTTTAATCTGCGCGCCATTCAGGAGCGTGAAATCGATCTGCGCACGGTGTCGAAGTCGAAGCGGCGCGCCCTGCTGAAGAAGAGCCGGCGGGAGATCGAGGAGCAGCGAAATCGGAAGGCGGCAGCGGACGATTTTGAGGTGAACACGGAGGATCCCCGGTTCAGTGCGATCTACTCGAAGCCTGACTTTAGTATCGATCCGACGAATCCGGCATTTAAGAAGACGAAAGCGATGGAGCGGCTGATCGAGACGAAGCTGCGCAAGCGCCAGCTGGCAGAGAACGATGTGAGGGAGGAGAATGGGAAGGTGGTGCAGCCGGTTGAGAAGGTGGCAAAGCGGGACGTCTCCACGACCATGCTGGTGAAGAGCATCAAGCGGAAGATAGGAAAGGCGTAATCCGGTGGGATTTAGTTGGGAGGAACAGTAAGTGTTTGCATTTGTTCTAATAAAATCATTAAACAATAGATAAGGAAATGAGTTTGTTAGTGTTTTGGAACCGTAGACCGACATTAATTTACAATTATTGGTAATTAGTTTACGTACCTTTGGTGAAGCATGGCTGGAGTACGAGTCCTGTCGATTGTTGCTAGGGGATACTTTTATCCATGGCACACTACACTACGGACAAAAGGTAAGCATGCAACTAAAATTCTACAGCACTTAAACAAACTAACACACTACTGCTACTTGTGCTACACAACTAAGAGGCACTTTAAAACACGCTTACATATTAAAAAACTTCCGTATATTTCTCCTACACGACGTACTTCACTCGTTTCTTTCACTTCGGACACGGTTCGACCTCATCGATCATGCCGCGGTACAGTTCGGCCACCAGCTTCGACGACTGGCATACGCTGCCACCGCCCCGCTGCTTCTGGTGCTCCTGCCTGTTAATGTCTCCGACACAAATCCATTCTTTCGCATCCTTCACTCCACCATCACCACCCGCACCACCTACTGCCCACTTCGAGTGATCTTTCAGCGTGGAAAACCGATCCTCCCGCCCAACAGACACTTCACGCACATTCAGCACACTGTGCCGGCGCCGGCGGCCATCCGATGAGCAGTCACTCGGCAGATTGCCACTGCCGTGTTGCCAGCTTTCCACCATCAACCCCACATCCAGTGCCGGCGCAATCCAGTCCGCGTACAGCTCCTTCCCAAAGTGGCGACTTTTCGCGAACGTCACAAACTCCACACCGGCCCGGGATTGGATCGTTTGGGCGCTGTAAAACGGTGGCGACTTATCGACCGGTGCCATCTGGGCGGCACGCTGTAGCGTAGGGAAGCGGGCCGCCAATGCCGCTGGAACGCTCTTCGAATACACCGTCACCTCGTTGAACAGCAGCTGCCTGGCAACGGTTTCCATCTGCGTTGCGTTCAGCGAAATGCACAGGAAGCTTTGCCCGTACATCATGCCGGTGTGCGGGTATCCGTAATCGGTCCCAATGGCTGTGGAAATTTTGGGACGGAGTGAATCAACCAATAGCCCGCGGTACCGTCCGTACTGACGACACCCTTCGTGTGGCCACGCTCCATGTCGACCGGTGCGTTCGCGGGTTCATCGTTGTACAGGATCGTGAAGACGGTGGACGGATGCCGGCCGGAGGGTGTAATCGTGCGGCCGGGTGCACTTTCGGACTGGTTCACGCTGTACTGGGCAGTGTGCCATTGTAGTGGTGATCCTTTGGTGTGCTTTCCACCGCCATCCTTCGACGATACGAACGTGTACCGCAACCCGTTGGTCGGGGAGTCTCGCTCGGAAGACTCCTTCGGTAGCTTGTATAGGTAATACCTAGCGCGAAGAGGAAGAAGAAGGACATTACAAAAGGAAGCAAAATGAATTGAAAACGGAAGCATTTATTTACCAATCAACCAATTCGCCCGTTTCCAAACGACAACCAAGGACTTCGTCGGGCGGGGCAGAAGATTGTCCGTAAGCGATCTTGGCCACTTGTAACACACCACCGAGACACAGCCACAAACGGAGCATCATTTCAGAAACACGTCCATCCGAATCAAGTTAGCAAACAAAACTGCAGCAAGCGTCGCTTTTTGTTGCAGGTAAAGGATAAACTACACTGCGTCAAGCAAAATGGTGTACAGGTGAAGCGATTTGTGTATCCTTTTCTCTCTTTCACGCTTTCTCTATCTCGCAGTGATCACGCAGATATCTATCGATTTTGCACCTATGGGAATCGACCTATGGGAATAGGACTAAATAAATGAAAAAAGGTCGATTTTGTAAGAAGAACAATAACTCATATTTTCTATATAAATTCTACGAAATTTCCTACGCTAATTTCTACAATAATTTCCTACGCTAATCTCATTTTTGTTTGTTGACTGGAACTGGAATTTTATTGGTTATTTTGTTTTGTTAAAATGGCATGGATTTATTATCTACAATGCAATGTAATATATAAATTAGTACACTTATAGAACAATAACAAACCGGATTGCAATACGTCCATCGTACGGGTCGGTCGGGAGCGAAGATGCCGTAACTCGTCACTCTCTCGCTGATAGCGCGTATCATTGGGAGTGATCGGCTTATCCGTCAACCGATCAATAATCGCGATACAGGGTGCTCCCAACAGGTTCCATACCCAGACCAAGTCTAAGTATCGTTCCGATTCCGAATCCGGAACAGTTCCAGGTACTGTTTTTGAAATAAATGAGATCGAGAGCTATTTCTGGATCCGTATGGGATCATGATCGGTTCCAGGACCGGTATGGGTTCACGACTGATATAGAACCATGAGTAGTTCCAGGACCGGTATGGGTTTGATGTCAGTTCCAAGTCCGGTATGGATTCAGTACCAGTTTCAGGGCCGGTATGGGTTCATGATAGGTTCGAGGACCGGTATGGGTTCATGATAGATTCTAGGACCGGTATGAGTTCTAGATCGGTTCCAGGACCGGTATGAGTTCATGATCAGTTCCAGGACCGGTTTGGTTTATCATAGGTTACAGGACCGGTATGGGTTCATGATAGGTTCCAGGATCGCTTTGGGTTCATGATAGGTTCTAGAGCCGGTATGGGTTCAGTATCAGTTCCACCATCATTATGGGTTCATGATATGTTCCAGGGAAGGTATGGATACATGATCAGTTCGAGGACCGTTATGATCAGTATTGGTTCCTGGAACTCATAAGTAACTCATTTTAATTGGGTTTCGCGACCTTTGTTCTCGTCGTACTCTTTACAGTAAAGGGGATCTTTGAAATTTCGTTGCGTAGTCCTGTAACCTGGCCAAATTAACTATATTAAAAAAGTCGTCCCATGCATAAGAGAACAACACTCCACATGAGCATCACGCAGACACCCTTTAATCAAGCAAGATTAAATATAAAATAAGCACATATTTCGGATAGTCTCAAGTAGAAACGACAAATCAAGTAACAACGAGATAGTCACCATTAACATTCCTAATAAATTATCCATTTTTATTGTACATTTTGACTTATTTATGCGATCGGGTCGTTTGTTACAACGGTAAATTTGTTTTGGGTTTGTCTTCCGCACTCGATTTTGTTGCATTTCCTACAGCACCAGCATTTGTGAGATGGATCCACCATACACACACACACACTCACAAAATTGTATTTTTTTGGGGTATCGTCGTCGTCGTCTTCGTCATCGAGGTTGTCTTCGGTGTTAAATTTTAAACCGTATCTGCTGCAGACACTTTCAGCGACCTTCTGTAGGGCAACGAGAGGGAAAATGAAGAGGATCGAGGAAGCAGTAGTAAAAGGAAATGTATGCAGTAGTGCAGCTTGCTTTACAACGGGCAACAGAATTCTCTAAGCCTTGGGTGAAAAGGCAGCTTCCGTAGTTGCAACAAGGCAGGAGTGTGTAAAGGAATTGCACTTCAACCTCTCACTGGGACGTGTGCACTTTTGCTTGATTTTCCTACAGAGAGGAGGGGGAAATGTTGGTTCGTGGTTGCCACTTTCGTTGGACTCCTTTCGTTTGCTCTGTGTAACCGAAGGTCGCTTCTTTGAAGAAGTTTTTTTTTTTAAGAAAACAATGTTCTTAACCGTTTGCTACAACCGCAAACGCAGCACAGCCCTGACGGAGTTACAATTAGCTCTAAAACTTTGCGGTTGTGTTGCGCCGTTTGTTCGCTTCAAACCATTTTGTTCTTCGGTGGCCCCCCACCGGTGCTGCTCGCTTCTGCCCGTGCCGCTGGACGATGTTGTGTCGGTGGCGGTACTACCTCCGCTGCCGCTGTGCCTGGTGCTCCATTAATACTGGCATTTTTCTTACGCTCCTCCACCACCTTCTGCAGTGCGTCCGCGTCGATAATCGCTGTACCGTCGTCGAGCTGCTGCGTGCGAGTAGAGGAGAGAAGGAATTCACCCAATGAAACAGGATGTGGTTGGAGTGGGACCGCACATGCAAACATGCACACAACACACACACAGACAGACAGACAGACAGACAGACAGACAGACAGACAGACAGCCCCTCGGTCCGTGCTCGGCGGTACGGTATGAAGCGCGAACCTTAACCGGGCAACGGGAAAATGAATGCGGGGCGCGTTTGGGTCTTAATGAAGGAAAGCTTAAGATCGTACGATCACAGGCAGCGTCACAACAGTCCTACTGATAGCGTCTCATCAGCCTATTCAACACCGTCTCCCACCAACAGCAACGGATACAAGGGGGGCAGAGAAGCATTGCGCACTTCAACGATCCGTGCCTCATTTCGGCGGCACTCCCGTCGACGAGGAAGGTTGGTGGTGGTGGTGGTGGTGGCGGGGATGATGAAGTCGATGAAGACGGTGACGGTGGTAGCTGGGGCATTGCATCAGAACTGACCTGCTTCGTCGAGGCCGTGGTGCTTGGCGCTGGCGGTGGCGCCAGCGAGCTTAGATCCGTAGCCTTATCCGTAAGCTCGAGCAGCTTTTCCTTCTCCTTTTCTTCTGCTCCTTTTGCTTCTCTTTGCTTCCAGGCTCTTGGTGAGCGCTTTCTCGATCTTGTCTTCCGCCTCCAGCTCCTCCTCCTTGTCCAGCAGATCGATCAGCTCGTCCACCTGTTTCGCGTTCAGCTTCACGTTCTCCTTGCCGATCGTTTCGATGACCTGATGGTGGGGAAGCATGTACAAATTGCACGATTATAAATAGCTGGAACGCTTACTGATTTTCAAAGTGGGAGCTATGACACCTACCTTCAACACGTCCTCCACCTTAATTTGGCCATCCTGATCGTCATCAATTTTGCCGAGAATCTTAGAAATTTGATCTAACCGCGAATCGTCCGTAACGTTCTGGATCTGCAATTGGGGAAATTAAAATGTAATGCTCCCTTCACAGATGCTAAAGAAATTCCCGATCCCCCCTTACCTTCTTGATGGCCGACATCAGCTCGTCTATCCGCACCAGCTCCTCGTCGGCTGCCGGCGGTTTCTGTACCTCTTCGCTCTGCTCGGCCGCGTGCACCTTCTCCTTTAGCTGCTTCTCCTTGCGCTCCAGCTCCGTCAGTACCGTGTCCATGCGGTTGATCATCGAGTTGACCTTCTTGAACAGCAGTTTCGCGGCACGCGATTCCTTCACCTGTACCTCTTCCTGATTGCTGGCAGCAGTGACAACCTGAAACCCCGATTCGTGTCAATTTATTTCCTTCACTTTTAGGTGCTCTTCTCACCCCCACTGCACCACACTTACCTCCTGTAGCTCCTGCACATCCTCCTGGTAGTCGGCAATCTCTTCCTTCAGGTCCGGATCTCCTCCTTCTCCACCAGCAGCGACTTTTTGTCCTTGCTCAGCGTGCCCAGCGCATCGCCCAGCACCTCCAGATCTTTGCTCGAAATCTCCTCCACCGTGTGCGGCTGCGGAGGGATCTTGTCCAGCACGATCGTCGTTGCCGGTGCCGGCGCAAAGATAATCTCCGGCTGCTCCGGGCGACCGTACCCGGCTCGACCGTCTTGCCATCGGCCGTCAGGACCGGAGCGCCGTCGACCAGCTCCTGCTGCTCCTTTTGCTTTTCCTTCTCCTCCTCGCGCTCCTCCTTAATCTTGCGTTCCTCCTCCTTGATCACCTCGATCTTCGTCTTGTTGTCGATCTTACCCTCCCGTTCGCCGATGGCCGCCTTCGTGACGTCGCCACCGAGTCGGGCAGGGACGAGATCGTCGCCTTCAGCTTATCGCCCGTGGTAATTCTCCGGCAGCACAAGCGCCCGGGACAGTAGCAGCAGCGACGGTGGCACCTTCTCGTTCAGGCTCAGATTGATCCACTCCTGCAGCTGCGACTTGAGCCGCTCCTCCGAGGCGCCGTACGCACGCATACCGCGCGCCCGGCAGGCGGCCTGCAGCTCGGACAGGTTCAGGGACGCGATGCCCTCCTTCTGGATGGTGCGATCGTCGGCCGCCAGGTTGCGCAGCTTCAGGCGCAGCTGGAACCGCAGCAAGTTCGATGTGCCGATCGGTGACACCTCCAGTACGCGGCACAGCGCCTGCAGCTGCTGGCGGTTGAGCGAGTCGAGCGTAATTTCGTCCTCGAACAGTTTGGAAAACTTCAGTATCTCCTCGTTCGAGATGGTAAAGTTCTCCGTCGTCCGGATGCGGGTAAAGAACTCGCTAAAGTCCTTGGCCGCCTGCGACCGGTGCTCCTTGTTCTGGACCGCCATGTCGTCGAGCGTCTTCTGCAGGAACTTGGCCATCTCGATCTTCACCTTGAGGTTCTGCTTGATCTTGTCCTCCCGCTCGGTCGCGGTCTGGAAGGTGGAGGGCAGCATGCCCGGGAACAGCTTGATCGCGAGCGGCAGCAGCAGCTCCATAAACGGCACGATGATAAACACCGAGAACGGCACGAGCCGGAACAGATCGGAGGTCGTCCGGATGAGCAGCTTGTGCTCGCGGCGCGTCAACGTTTTCCCATTAAGTACGCGCCAAAGCAGCTTCCGGCTAATGTTGATGTCGATGAACAGCAACCGAAAGCCGTGGTAGTAGTGCACCAGCTCGGCCCATATGCGCTGCTTCAGGGTTTTCTTCACAACCGGGGCGGCCGCGACAACGGCGGCCGCTGGTGCCGGGGCTTGCGATTGTGCGTCCGCGCTAGCGCCGGTACTGGCACCGACCGGAGCGTTCGCTGCGCTCGTACCAAGGTCGGTAAGTACTTTCGACGTTGCCGCGGTTGGTGCTGCAGCAGCTCCGTTCGATACACCATTGGCGAGCTGCTGCTGCTGCTGTTGTTGCTGCTGCTGTTCTTTTTCTTTCTTTTTTAGCGTTTGTACCGTGACTTCAACCTTGGAGGACGGTTGATCGCCAAGCCAGCTGGTGGTGGAAATGCATCTGATGCTTGGCGGACCCGGCAGCACTGTTCCACACCTGTAGCCGAGCGCATCGAGCAACGGCACACCGCCATCCTGCCGGACTCCACCGGCCGGTGTCCAGGTTCTGCTGCCGGTGCTTCCGCTGAAGATCGTGTGCGGCTGCAGCAAGCTGTCGTACTGTGCGCTGATAAGCCCGATGGGTCGTTTCGTGCGATAGCTGACGAATCGTACCCGCACGTTGGCTGAAATAAAAAGATAAATTTATTTATTAGAAGAGAAAAATCACAATGATCAATATGATAAAAGATCATAAATTAAAAATAAATAAAATTTAAAAGAAAATTGCACCAATCTCGGGCTCAATATCAGCTGATCCGATCGGCTTATCAACACCCTCTTTGCAGTGTTTATAATTCAAATAATTCAACACCTTACCAAGATGCACCGGCACGGCAAAGTGACCCAAAACCAGCAACGCCATCATTGCAGCCTCGTTCGGTTTGCAAAACCGCCACTACCAAAGCAAACACTCAAATCCACCTTCGATCCAGATAAGATGGATTGGTTTGGTTCGATTTGCTGATTGCCGCACGTTTGGTAGTTTGGTCCCCGAAGCAAAGTCAGCAACACAACACATCCACACCGTCCACGGGGACTTACTAAGCACAGGTGAAAGTCCGAGTAAGAGCCACTGACGTCTTAACCTTCCTTGCTTAACCTTTGTGTCTGTTACCGTGAACTTCCTTTCTCTCGTTCGGTTTCGTTCGGAAGCGTTCCAAACAAAGGGAAAGATATTTGAATGTGCAAGAAAGCAAGATTCCAGCACGCAGGTGTAATCTTCTCTCAATTCAACTGATCTTCCCTTGGTGCGGTAACACTATTTTTGCATATTGCTCTCGCGAAAGCGCCCCTACACCCGACGCGGTTGATCGATCTTGACTGGGCGGCAGTGAGAATCGTGCCTGGCTACGCCGACCCTTTTTCGAGCCGTCGCTGCTGCCGTCGGTACGCCAACGGCTGTAGACAGTTGGACGACTTGGTCAGCGACCGGCCAGCGACGACTGTAGACACACACACACAGTATCGCGTTTATTTATAAGCCATGTTGGTGTATGTTGTCAGGCCCTCATCACCGTAACTGGCCGGAGCGATTTGGTGGGAAGGAGAGAAGGAGAACTTTGAATCGGATATACTTAGGAAAATGAAGAGAATATGTGCAAAGCGTACTTTTGAGCACACCAACACACATTGATTTTTGCTTTTGCGCTTTTTAAACTGTTTATGGATTTATTAATATGTTTTACCTTTATGAAGAGGCTTTTTTTCGTCCGTGAAGCAAAACAAATCTCAAACAAGCTAAAATTATCCCCAGCCGGCATTGGTGTGACATTATTTCGTTATCTTTAGCAACCAAACCACTTTATCGCCGATATCTGCCACTGTCGGTCTTGCGCTTTGATAAGATTCAAAGACAAGGCCAGCAACGGGGCTGTGTGTTAATCGATTCTAAAAACGCAACTAATGAGTGGAGTGTTACAGAAACGTACAGCTCAAAAAACGCGACACAACCACATTTCACGATCGCTTCCATTATAAGTAGCGCGTGAAAAATAAAGCAAATACGTTGGACGACGCTACCACAACAGATGTGCGTCACCCGCGAGGCGGCATCATCTTAAACCCAGTCTTTGTAGACCATTTGCCGTCGTACTGGTGGGCCTTTCCATTTTCTGCCATCCCAAATTGACGCGTTCGGGTTGTCAGTCAAATATGCTTGGTCCTGGTGTGGCCAGCACTGTGGTACGCCTGATGAAACCAAGCCTTATATAGGTCAACAGTTCAACGTACTCTGTGCGCGAAAGTAACACAATCGCGATCGTACAGCAAGTGAAGAATTGTACAAAACCGCAAGACACGATCAATGAAGCGCTGCATAAATAAAGCACATGGCAGGCACCATGTGCTTTCGCAACAACAAAATCAACACACATTGTGACACATCTTTGCGCTCACTCCCCCCATCGAAGGTCAGGGATGATCGTTAGGCTTATAGGCTCGTGGGTTTGATTGGTCGCGATTTTACCCTCCTTTCTGGTGAACGATCGGCACCCTCGTGTGCGATAGGGAATGGAGCAGAACGTGCTGCTGCTGCAGCACGCAAGTGCGCATGTGTACGGGAGCCAAGTGGGAAGATAGCACGCGCCAACATCGTGCAAGAAGGGGCATACAAAATAAAAAAAAAGGAAAAACGAGTCGCCACTCCGAGCCGCAAACACTTGCAACAGCTGATCGCGAACGATCGAGGGAATGTGTGTTGCTTGGGAAATTTCGTTCTGTGTGTGTGTGTATTGGGCAGGGTAAATGATCCCGACCGTCGCAAGATGATGCTGTGCGCGCAAGAGAGCGCGCGAACACAGAAACTGCAAGTGGTTGCGACGCTGGTGCGCAGCAAAAAGAAAAGAAAAAAAACTGTGGCCCAATGGGGTGACCCCCCCCCCCCTCGTGGTGAATGCATGTATTGGTGCAAACGTGCCCAGTGGGGCCGATGTTTTACTTCTATAGCGATTAGAAAAGCGGGCACAACTCACAGATGATTGTCCCAGCCCCCGACGAAAGGGGTTCTCGTTTGCACACACTCACACAAATTGCAATACGATGAAAGAGAGAGAGAAGCAAAAAAAAACAAACAAAAAAAAACGAGCAAGATCAACAGGGAAGAAAGCATCTGCTTGTGTGTGTGCATTTTGCAACGCCAAAGCGCAGCGGAAGAAAGAAACATCATCAGCTGTTGATCATGATGATCGCCCGAATCAGTATGTATTGAAACCAGAACGGCTCTTTAAGCGGGAACCACTTTTTTACATTTCAATTGGCAAACGGTTGATTGATTGCTACAAAGCGGGCCATGGTTTTTTCTTCGAGTTTTCTTTTTTTTTACTTCCTCTCGGTCCCCGCTTCAAGTGTGTTGGCTGGCATCCGCTCAACCATGGCAACACACGGGCAAAGATCAACGATGATTTGTTGTCTAAGAATACTTTGACGGTGAAGAGTGTGTCATTTCAGGTACATTCATTCAAGCTTTGTGAGGAAAGAAAAGCCCTGCAAAATACAAACAAATTTATCGTTGTGCTTTGTATAGTTCAATTGATAATAATTTGTACCGTTCTGTTAGGCTGCACAAAGAAATTATTTTGTGTGATTAATTTCAACATTACCATTCATCATCGTGTTTTCCCTCACGATAATACACTGGCCACGGTTTGTCCATTATCAATCAATCCGCAAGCATGAAACAAAGAGCAAACACACCCGTTACCAACCACCTCCCGCTTACGGCCACGGCCATGGTCAACAATCCGGTTGGTGCTGGCATTGCCGTTACGACCCCACCGGCCGCTCATTGGTATTGGTCTCCTTCTAACGGGCATTTGCTTCTTCACGCTTTCCGCGATCATACGATCCCCCGCTAAACAAGGCGCAGATTCACCCTTGTGTGCTGAACTTGCACTTAA
>NW_024428251.1:0-34729 GCF_017562075.2 Anopheles merus | reverse complement strand
ACCACGTCGATCTTCTAGAAATAAAAGACCTCCGCGTGGTTGAACCAGTACCAGCTATCTTAACAGGGGGAGATGTTGTGGACAGAACCAGCATCGCGCAACACTGCCACTCTGGGTTGTTCGCTATAAGCGACAACCGTTGACGTGGTAGCCATCAGCGATACAGGCGCGGCCATCGCGATCGTGTCGCAGGACACGAAGCCGGGACGACGACCCGAGAAAAACGAGAGTGTCACTTCAAGTCGGATGATCAAGCGGTTAGGTGCATGCGTGCGGTTGGGGGTTGTTTTATATATGAACCAAGAGATACATGTAAATCGTATGAATATTGTAATTGTATGAATATAGTGTTAAACTAAAGTGCACGGCGTAACCCGTTTATTTATTTCCCGTGCTTTATACAGAAAGAACATAAAAGTTGGAATCTATGATATCGTGTATTTTATTCAAAATAATGTTCGATAATGTAATAATTATATTTTAGAAGCCGTACACTATACAAATATTCAAGATCGGGTAGTTGAGGAATCTTTGGAAATGTGTGTATAACGGTTATAAGCCCAGAAATTCAAAAAAAATACATCATATTCTTGTCAATGACAACTTTTAACTGTCAAAATCAAAATCGTCGTATCTGCGAATCGTCGTAACTCGAGGGGGTCGTAACTCGGGGGACGCCTGTATCACATTAATGTTACGGATGCCAACGAGAAGGGCACAACCCAAGTGACATTTGCTCGATTTTTTTTCCATACCTGTTTGATTAGTACTCGATACGCCTGAAATTGTGGATTTGTGTGTGATCAAGTGTGTTGAAAACGCTAAGATTTGGCGTGTTCATAAATTAGACTTTCTTCTATCGAAGGACTATACCGTCGAGCTCATTTAAACTCGAAGCTTTGATTTTTTCATGAAAAAAATCGAAATTTATGTGACGTTATTTTATAAAAAAATTGATATTAATTAAGTATAAATGGCTACATGACCCCCTATAACGATAGGAAACATCATTTCCGATCGATTTGGAAGAAAGCAAAGAAAAACTCGCAACATAGTTGATTTTACAAGACTTTTTTCTAAATTCTCTTAAACTGGTGCAGTTTAAGGGAATTTACTAGAATTCCCGGTTATTTGTGCTCGAAAATGTCAATTGGGAAGATCGCTGACTGTCCTGAAAAGAATAAGAAGAACGACACGTCGCAAACGAGTGCACATCTTAGTAAAGATATTTGTTTTCTTAGTAGTGAGTACGATGAACCATCGAAATTGAGTATGATAATTGATTCTGGTTCGTCAGAGCATATAACAACGATCGGAAGCTGTTCGAGGAGCTTTACCCGATGAAGGAACCGATACGCATCGCAGTGGCGAAGGAAGCGCAGTTCATTGTCGCCAAGGAATGTGGTGATATTCGTGTGCTAAGTGTAGTGAATAACGAGTCGGTTTCGATCAGGTTGAAGAATGTGTTGTTCATTCCGGAAGCGCATCTGTTATCCGTTCGGAAAATGGAGATGACCGGTTTGAAGGTTGTTTTCGCAGATGGTGTTGTTAAGATCAAGCACAATTCTGAGGTTATGGCAATCGAGATGAGTCGCGGGAAACTATACGTGGGTGTAATATAGCAACCTTATAGATACGTTGTATATATAAACCTTGTTATGTTGCTTGACAGATGAAAGATGGAAAAACAATAAAGATCAATCGCATGTGGAACTACGAGGAGTCAAGACGTGCATTATCACGATACTACATTTGGGACGAGTAAAAAGAAGCAAAGAGAACTAGCAGTGGAACAAAATCAGACGACAAGATACAATGAATACGATTGGTAAGCTTACTTCGTTTTGTTACTTCGGAAATGTGAAAGAAGGGAAATGTGATTGAAAGTACATTTGTATTGCAATTTGCTTAAATGCAGTGAACCCCGATTCAATTCGGACTTGCGTAAAAGCTGATGAAAAATGAAGCCAATTGAAAATTGCCTTAATGCAGGACTACCCAAGTGAAAGGTGAGGTTAAAAGAATGAACATTTGCTCCCTTGTTAATTTGCTTTAATGCAGAATACGGAAAACGTGTTTGTTCTAGAAGCAAAGTTCTTTCTTCAACTCAAACTTAAAACGTGATCTTTTAACTCGTAGTTTACTGCACTACTTTATTGCTCTAAATCTTACAACGTAGCAAGTAAATTTCGCGGCGGATCGGTTAAAAAATTTCACGTACGCTTTCTTACGCTTTCTGACTTGATCTCATGGCGCTCGCGCGATGGCCGTTTTTCGATTCGCGCGGCGATGTTTTTTTTCTGCTCCCTCTGGTAACGGCAAATCGGCGACGTTTCGGTTCGGCTGTCAACGGCTTATCAATAAACACAAATTGTAAACAACAATTTGTCACTTTTCGCCGACCTCGTTGTTTTCTACAACATTCTCCCGCCCGGTACGTTGCTGGTATACGCAACTTACCCTACTAAAGTCGGCGATCTACTTCCGTTCATCGTTCAACCGTTACGCTGGTGCCGCATCACCACAAATACGTTCTGGGTTTGGTGGGTTGACCTATCGTTCTTCATTTGTTAGGTCTACGAACGTCCAACACGGCTATCTTCGTTGCAGGTCTTTCGATGATTCCGCTTGCTGTCTGCACGGTGGCTCGCCTTACTTGGCCGTCGTTGGCTTTAACCACTTCTATCACCCTTCCTTTCGGCCAACAATTCCTCGGTAGGTTGTTATCAGCAATCAACACTACATCACCTTCCTCGATCGGACGAGATGGAAGGAACCACTTTGTTCTGCGGGTCAGGGTCGGAAGGTACTCGGCTATCCATTTTTTCCAAAACAAGTTGGCGTTACACTGCGACGCTTTCCATGTCGACTTTACGGCCGTCGCTGTATCATCGAACGGTGCAGGTGGCTTGATGCCGCTTGAGCTGCCCAAGAGTAAGTCATTCGGTGTTATCGGTGGTGCCAAAACGTCGTCTAACGGCACGTAAGTCAGCGGTCTCGAATTGATGATCATTTCTATTTCAGCCATGGTAGATTGCAATACTTCGTCGTTAGGCAGGCGTGGCAATTCGAGTTGAGCAAAAACTTTTTTCACTGACTGGACGAGGCGTTCCCAGCAGCCTCCAAAATGTGGAGCGGCCGGCGGATTAAAGGTCCACTTCAAATCAGGGCTAGTAAACTCTTCTAACAAAGTGTTTTCGTCGACACTCTTTCTGGCCTCCTTGAGCTCTCTCGAAGCTCCTACGAAATTCGTACCTCGATCACTAATGATCTCTCGCGGCGTTCCACGCCGAGCAATAAAACGCCGGATCGCCAGGATGCATGACGAACTCGTCATTGAATGCGCGATTTCTAGGTGGATGGCTCGTGTTGTTAAGCAAGTGAAGATCACTCCCCAACGTTTCTCCACGCGGCGACCAACTACTACGTTGATCGGCCCGAAATAATCTATCCCGGTACATGTGAACGCACGCTGAGCTATAGCCGTTCTTTGTTCAGGAATGCACCCCATCAACGGCGGCTTGGGAACTGCTTTTCGATTAAGGCAGTGTTGGCAGTTTTTTCGAACCCGTTTATACTCCGATAGCAATCGCGGTATATGGAATCTAGATCGCAATTCATTGATGACGGTCTGATGGTTGCAATGTTGATATATCACGTGGTAGTGATGAATGATTAAATCTGTCCCTACATGTTGCCTGGGCAGTATCACGGGCATCCGAAGCGGTTCGTCCACTGCAGTGCAGTTTGCAAGCCGGCCACTTATTCTCAACACACCATGGTCGTCGAGTGTTGGTGAGAGTTTGTACAGTACGCTACATTTCTCGATGCCTTTTGACCACGGATGTTTTAATGTTGGAGGATTCTCGAGGCACTTGATTTCTTGCGGAAACGCTTCTCGCTGAATTTGTTTCAGTATTATCTGTTCAGCTCTTTGAAGCTCTTCTTGTATCAGCGGTTCTGTTGCGATCGGTGTTTTATTCGCCCTATGAGTGCAATTGTTCAAAAATCGAACGACATATCCAACGGATCTCAGAAGTCTATTCCACTTAGAAAATCGATCGATTTGGATGAGTGGCTTAGTTGTCACATGGAACAGCAAGTTGCGACGTAGTTCTTCTGCTGTATCATCTGGTCGTGTCGGTGAAGCTGGCCAATCGCTCTCCAGCTGCCATAGAAAGCTCGGACCCTTGAGCCATCTGCTGTTGGTGCTTAAATCGGGTATTTTTGCCCATTTCGTACCATCGTCTGCCACATTGGCCTTCGTTGATATCCACTGCCAATCGTCTACTTTGGTCAACTCTAAGATTTCTCCGACTCTGAAGGCCACGAATTGACTGTATCGTCTGTGATCTGAACGTAACCAACAGATGACGTCCCTTGAGTCCGACCAAAAGATTGTTCTTGTGATTATTAAACGATGTGATTTGTGTATCGTACGTGCGAGCCGTGCGCCAATCACTGCTGCCTGCAATTCTAAACGGGGAATCGATAGAAACCGTAGCGGTGCTACTCGAGTTTTTGAACCTATTAGAGCGCATTCTATTGTTTCTCTTTCTTCAAACCGGAAATAGGCAACCGCTGCCATCCCGTTTTCACTTGCGTCGCAGAATATGTGAAGCTGTACGTTACCAGGGAGGGCCGACGTACGCTGGCGGTAGCACCGTGGTATCTTGATCTGGCAGACGGCAGGTAAAATGCTGGTCCACCTTTCCCACTGTTCTGCTAAACGGCCGCCAATCTGCTCATCCCATCCGACACCAGCGCGCCATATTTCTTGCAGCAATACTTTCAGGAACATCAACACGTTCCCCAATAGACCCAAAGGATCGTAAATCCTCATAAGGATACGCAGCACTTCGCGTTTAGTCGGCAGTTTCGCTCCTGCCAGTAACTGCTCGTCGTTTCTAGGTGAGACTTTATACGTGAATGTGTCGGCTTGCGTGTCCCACCACATTCCCAATACCTTTTCTGTTCTCGTATCTGTGCCAACGTTAACATCCTTCTCTATCTTTACAGGTACATCTAGCTGTTCCATCACCAAATGCGAGTTCGAGAGCCAGTTTCTAATCTCGAATCCGCCTTTCGCATGCACGTGACGTACGTCCTTCGCCAGCTTAATTGCTTCGTCTTCAGTTTCGACACTGGCGAGCATATCATCGACGTAATGCTCCTTGACAATACATTCAAAGGCACGAGGAAACTCATCTCTATACTTTTCAGCGTTCAAATTCTTTACATAATGCGCGCAGCAGGGCGAGCACGCCGCCCCAAACGTCATAACGGTAACAACATACACGTCTGGAGCCTTATCAGTCTCGCCACCGTTCCATAGAATCATTTGACTGCGCTGATCCTCGGGTCGCATAGCCACTTGAAAGAACATCTCCTTGATGTCTCCTACTACGCCTATTCGATGCTCTCGGAACTTATACAGGACCGTCAGGAGGTCTACCAGCTGATCTGGACCCTTTAGCAGGAACGTATTTAGACTGACTCCGTTAGACTTGGCGGCTGCGTCGAACACTATACGGATTTTTCCTGGCTTGTTAGGATTCGTTACCGGAAATGTCGGCAAGAACCAGTCTGTATTCCGTTTATCAGCTATTTCGCTTGGTGTGAGGCGCCGGATGTAGCCCTTTGTTTCGTAATCGTTCATCTTGTCAATGATAGCAGCTCTCAACACCGGATCTTTTTGCATTTTTCTTTGCAGGCATTCGAAACGTCTTATGGCCATGAGTTTACTTGGTGGTAGCTGAACATTGCTATACTTCCACAGTAAACCTGTTTCATAACGATTTCCTTTTAAATGAGTCGTGGTTGCAAGGATCTCCAACGCCTTTTCATCATCTTTAGAGCCAACTGGATGGGGCGATTTGGTAATGCCCATCGAATCGATCGCAAAATATTTCTTAAGCTCAATATCGATTCTATCGTCTGTGCTATCTACACACGGGCAAACTTGTGGGCTATGATGGTTTAGGAAGCCATTCGCGCCATTACCGGTATTCGTTGGGTACGATCCATACACTATCCAGCCCAATCGTGTCTTGGCGGCAACAGGTTCATGTGGCTTTCCCTCACGGTATGTCATCGGATTACCTAGATGGCAGTTATCCATACCAATGAGGATCCTAGGCGTGATGTCAGTGTATGAATTAAGCTTTAAGCCTCTCAAATGCTCGAATGTGCTTTGAAGTTTCTCTGCGCTAAGTGACTGTCTCAGTAGCGCCAGACTCTGTACGGTATGCACATTTGGTAAGACATACACCTTGCCGATTTCATCATGTCCTGACAAACTTAACGATACCCTCACTGAATTCTTCTCCTCTCTTTTCTGATTTCCGGTCCACCAGAGGCACAACGGATGAGGAGTTCCTTGCAGGCCAAGTTCTTCTACCAAAGCATGTTCGACGAACGTGGCGGACGAGCCGTCGTCCAAGAACGCAAACGTATCAACTTTGCGGCCATTGCCATGAAGTGTAACCGGGACATAACGGAAGAGTGGCGGCTTCCCTAACGCGGTTTGGTGGTGGTTGCTCATATGGTGTCCGCCGGTTCCGGCTGATAGCGCTTCTGCTGTGGTTCTCCGACCATCATGAAGCAATCTGTTGTGTAGGAAAACGCAACCATTTGTGCCACACGGCGTTCTTCTTTCGCAACGATTAAAGTGTCGTTCAAGACATTTGCGACAAAGATGTTTCTCTCGCACGGCTCGCCAACGGGCGTCTATGTCCATGGCAAGAAAATCAGGGCAGCTTTCTACGTTGGCGCATTGTTGTTGGCATACTGGGCAACGTGGTGTGGCTCTGCTAGAACTCGATGCAGTGTGTCGCGCTGGAGCGGCAGTGAGATGCGCATTCACGTGTCGATGTTGCCTGTTCGCTGTGGCATTCGATGCAGTTCTTGTATACGGACTTTCTGGGACGTGTACCGAGGAAACAGTCACCAAACTGGCTGCTTGGACCAAATGATTCAGCCAATCATTGAAGCTCGACAACGTTACACGTCCCAAGTTCATTTGATGACATCCCCAATTGAGCTTTAGCGATGAAGGCAAGCGTTCCGTCAGCTCGTATAACAAAGCCACGTTGAACATGTATTCGTCGAGACCTGTGGCTGTGATTGTCGCACAAAGATTCTGGACTGCGATCCCAAAGTCTATCAGCGTATCGAGACGATCCTGTTTAGGCGCGGGCATGGCGCGCACCTTATTTACTAGCGAGTGAACAATAATTTCAGGACGACCGTAGAGCATTTTTAATGTGCTGATAACGTTTGGTACATTGGACGGATGCATCAAGAGGCAACGTACTGACTCCAACGCCTTTCCCTTCAGAGCCTTTTGAAGTCGGTCTAGGTTGTCCACATCGCTGTAGACGTACTCCTCCGTGGTGTATTCGAAGGAGGAAAGAAACATCGGCCACTCTTCGGGGTTGCCGGCAAACGTCGGCAAGTCCCGTAGCCGTACTCCACCGTGTCTAACCGTGTATTGCATCTGCGAAGGATCAAAGGCTGAGAAAACATTCGCCTGAAATCTTTCCGGAACGATACTCACGCGTGGTTGCTGAGAAGACGTTCCCTGATGACCAGTTGCGCTTGTTTGCTGATGCGTTGTTCCCTGATGACCGGTTGCCTGGAACGATTGCATCAACTCGTTCCGTTCCCTGAGCTGCTTGATCTCCAGGTCTTCTAAAGCTCGCTGTAGGTCACGATCTCGATCAGGCTGCGTGGCTGGGGGCTGGCTGGGCCCAGCGTTCTGGTCTGCGTCTCTACGCCGAGTCGCAGAAGTGCTAGCTCGCGCGTTGTAACGCAGAAAATCCGGGAAAGCAATGCTCGATCGAGACGGCGCGCTCGCAGGTTCACGGTCCGTGTCGCCGCGGTCAGGTGTACCTTGCGTTAATCTTCGCGGTACGGGCACGGCCGAAGGAAGGAGCACATCTTCGGCGGTTCCCTGGCTGACTGGGGAGACCGTGCCTCCACATTGCGCGTTCAGTGACACTCCAAGGCCCCGTGATACACTCGGGCTTAACTGAGCGATTTGCGCGGTTAGCCGGATGAAGCTTTCGTTAGCCTCCCTGGCTTGCTGGACCAAATCCTGTATCGAAACAGTGTCTTCCTCTAAATCGTGCACCGGGGAAAGTTGTCGCACTGTCGAATTCGCGGCGGGGTTGGACTCAGCGTTCTTGCGGTTCATGTTCACTCAACTAAGCTTCACACGGGCTTTCACAAATTAAGAAGTGAAATTTTTTAAAATGTTCTAGAAGCAAAGTTCTTTCTTCAACTCAAACTTAAAACGTGATCTTTTAACTCGTAGTTTACTGCACTACTTTATTGCTCTAAATCTTACAACGTAGCAAGTAAATTTCGCGGCGGATCGGTTAAAAAATTTCACGTACGCTTTCTTACGCTTTCTGACTTGATCTCATGGCGCTCGCGCGATGGCCGTTTTTCGATTCGCGCGGCGATGTTTTTTTTCTGCTCCCTCTGGTAACGGCAAATCGGCGACGTTTCGGTTCGGCTGTCAACGGCTTATCAATAAACACAAATTGTAAACAACAATTTGTCACTTTTCGCCGACCTCGTTGTTTTCTACAACAGTGTTGAAACAAGTTTCGCTTAAACGCCGAATCTATGTGTAACAAAGAATAAGTATTGTTCCTTTGTTGCTTGAATGCAGAACCCGGAAAACATGTTGGAACAGGTATTGCTTCAATGCGGAATCCATATGTGAGTGTTTGGCACAAAGTAAAGTATTAATACATGCAAGGATGGCTTATGTATGAGTACGCGTCTTTGTCAAAATGGAGGATGAAACGCAGAAAAACGGAAAGATATGTGAATTATAAAAAAGCAAATCAATCAAATCTGCGTGATGGGTTTTTTTTCTGAAAATTGCTTCAATGCAGAATTAAAAATAATAATAATAATATGATAGAAAGATCGAGTGTTCTACAATAAGTATTATGTTATTGCACCAGTGTTAGTGTGATGCAGTGTTGTCAAACTCATAATGCATAATGCAGAGCTGCATGTTTGGATGTGTGAATAAACACAATCCTATTGAATTTTGACTATTTATATGAATTTCACAGACGCACACGTCTGATTTCTTCTGAATGACTTGTAGGTTTCTACAATTATAATCTTTATTTCATGTGCAGAAGAATCGTTTTGTTGCGGTACACAGGAGTATTCAGAAAAAAGAGAGGGCTTATCCGATCGGATGATCCTATTTATACCTTCTCTCTCTCTCGCCTTACGCTCGCGCGCCTATTCTTTCTCACGCACCTATTCTTTCTCGCGCACCTATTCTTTCTCGCGCACCTACGCACTCTCGCGAGGCTACGCATTTCTCGCGCTCATTATGCGTGTCCTGCCCGACTCTCCCGTTATTTGCTAACCTCTCTAACTATCTACTTGAGACCCTAGTTAACCCTTAACATCGCAGACCTCAAGTGATGGGAAAAAGCCGTCCTTTTTAATTCGCTTATTTTGAACAGGCGAACACCACAGACTAAATACTGTTGTATTATTTTTACAGATCTATTTCGTTTCCCACGGCTGACGCCTCAACCGTTTAATTATGAGGGTCATCGAGAAAACCTTGGAAATGAGTGGAAAAAATGGATTAAATCTTTCGAAATCATGCTTCGAGCATCTCGAATTAATGATGAGGAGTGGAAGAAAGACCTCCTATTGCATTTTGTGGGACCAAAGGTCCAACAAATTTATGAAACCCTGCCAGAACTACCAAGCATTGAGAAACGGGGACCTCTTTCAAATATTGAACAATATACTCCCAATATGAATAGCTACGAAGAGGCCGTTGCAAAATTAAATAATTTCTTCTTGCCGAGACAAAACCCCACCTATGAACGACACCTATTGCGGCAAATTAAACAACAACCAGGAGAGAATTTTGACACTTTTACAGTGAAATTACGCATACAAGCAGAAAGATGCGGCTTTGGCGACAAGACAGAAGAAAATATTAGAGATCAGATTATTGAAAACTGTCAGTCAGCTGCATTGCGTAGAGAGTTTTTGAGACTAGGCGACGCTAATCTCGATAACATATTGAGTGTAGCAAAAATTCTTGAAACAGTTGCTCATCAAGAAAAATCGTTCAAAGAAAGTCAGCATCAAGTTGACGATGTTAATAAAATTGATGGGTATTCTGTTCATAAAAAGAGAATTTTAGCTGAAACAAATCAAATGCAATGCCATCGTTGTGGGTATATGGGACATCTCGCCAAAGACGAGAAATGTCCAACCAAAGGAAAAACGTGTAGTAATTGCGGCGGCATGAACCATTTTGCTAAGAGGTGTCGCACTAAAAACCCAGAACAAAAGTCTTTCAAGGGTCCCAAGAAATATCGACGAGAGGCAACAGAAGCTGGAAATAGAGAGTACAAACATGACACAGTAAAACATATTGATAACAATACTACGGAATACGTCTTCCATCTCACGCCGTATGATAACAGCAGCGAAATGTGTTGTAAAATAGGTGGTATCCCTATAAACGCTATGATCAATTCGGGATCAAAATACAATTTAATCAGCCAAACTGTCTGGGAGCAACTAAAGTCCCAACATGTTGTTGTATCAAATCAACACCGTGATGCCACAATTACACTCAAGGCATATGGCGGACAGGTACTGCCGCTCGTAGGTGTGTTTACTGCTACAGTCACTTTAGGCTCAGCAGAAACTACTGCCGATTTCTATGTCGTGAAAGGTGATGGCAAAACTTTAATTGGGCGTGATACGGCTACTCTCATGGGATCGTTGAAAATTACCGTTCCTGTAAATACGGTTGACAACGAAAAACATGAACTGTCGACCTTGAAGAATTTTGTGGTGGATGTACCAATAAAATCAGGTTCAGTAGCTGTCGTAAATGAGCCATCTAAGTGGGTATGACCTGTAGTAGTTGTCCCTAAAGGAAACAACGATGTTCGTATATGTGTAGATATGCGGCGCGCTAACGAGGCGGTTGAGAGAAAAATCATCCACTACCTACTTTTGAGGACTTCTTACCACATATGGCTAAGGCAAAAGTATTTTCCCGTTTGGACATTCAAAATGCTTTCCACCAGGTTAGTGCAAACGAAGGTTGATTAAGGATTGATTGCGATTTAAATACTTTTTGTTAACCTAATCTATTTGAATTACGTTGCTTATAACTCAATCGAAATATATTATATCAGAAACTAATTCTAATGAGTTTCGTTTTAGGTAGAAATTTCAAAATAATCTCGGGGGATTACTACGTTCATTACACGTAGAGGGTTGTTCCGTTACACCAGACTTATGTTTGGGATAAACTGTGCACCAGAGCTGTTCCAGAAAACTATGGAACAAATTCTTACAGGCTGTGAAGGATGCTTGAATTACATCGATGACATTATTGTATACGGATCGCATAGAGATGAACATGACAAAAGACTGACAAAGGTTCTCCAAAGGCTCAAAGAGTGGAATGTGGTGCTCAATGCAGATAAATGCGTTTACGGGGTATCAGAAATGAGAATTTTAGGGCATGTTATATCTGCAGAAGGAGTAAAACCAGACAAAGATAAACTAGATGCGATACGAAACTTCAGGGCACCAAAATCAGCAGAAGAAGTTCGAAGTTTTTTAGGTTTAGTAAATTATGTAGGAAAATTTATCCCTGATATGGCAACCATTACACATCCATTACGACAGCTAACAGTTGAGAAGGAAAAATTTGTATGGAAATCAGAGCATCATTCAGCGTTCGAGAAACTCAAATCGTTTATGATAAGCCCATCAACACTAGGTTTTTTTGATATTGGAGATAGAACAAAGTTAATTGCTGACGCAAGTCCTGTTGGGTTAGGAGCGGTATTAATACAGATAAATTCAGAAGGAAATCCGAGAGTAATTGCATACGCAAGCAAAATTCTATCTAATACAGAAAAACGCTATGCACAAATTGAAAAAGAGGCCCTAGCGCTTGTTTGGGCAGTAGAACGCTTCCATTTTTATCTATATGGTCGTCAATTTGAACTTATAACAGATCATAAACCATTAGAAAAATATTTAGTACAAAATCGAAACCATGTGCCAGGATCGAGAGATGGGTAATACGGCTGCAATCTTACAAAGCATCTGTTATTTATAGACCAGGGAAATCCAATATTGCTGGTCCACTTTCACGCCTCGCGATCACAGAGACCGTAGAAGGTAAACCATTTGATGAATTTTCTGAACAGTATGTGGCATGGATTATTTCCAATGCATCACCAGTAGCGCTAAAGCTTACAGAGATAGAAAAAGCTTCAAAAGCCGATGGAACTATTCAAGCGGTTCGTCAGGGAATCGAAAAGAATGAATGGACCGAAGATACTTCGACATTCAAAATATTTTCTACTGAACTATGCTTTGCTAACAATATACTGTTGCGAGGAAACAGAATAGTTATGCCTGCTTCATTAAGAGAAAGGACCTTACATCTAGCTCATGAAGGTCACTCAGGTATGAGCATTATGAAACAGCGATTAAGGACCAAAGTATGGTGGCCAAAACTTGACTTACAAGTAGAACAATACGTCAGGAATTGCCGGGGATGTATGCTGGTCTCTGCAGCGCCCGCTCCAGAACCAATGAAGCGAAGAGAATTGCCATCAGCACCATGGCAACACGTGGCCATTGATTTTCTAGGACCTCTCCCATCAGGCCATTCGTTGTTAGTAGTAGTCGATTATTTCAGTCGCTACATAGAAGTAGAAATTATGAAAAAGACGGATTCTATACAGACTATAGGACGGTTAAATTCAATTTTTGCACGATTCGGACTACCTCTATCTATTACTGCAGATAATGGGCCGCAGTTCTCAAGCGAAGAGTTCCTACAGTTTTGCACCACCAATAACATTAAATTGATCAGTACCACCCCATACTGGCCGCAACAAAATTGTGAAGTCGAAAGACAAAACCGATCCCTTCTTAAACGACTTGTCATCAGTCAATCAATGAATGCAAATTGGATCGAAGAGCTTAACAAATACCTATTAATGTTTTTAATTAACCTATTAATCGATCTTCTCCTCATTCAGTCACTAAGAAAACACCGTCGGAGATGCTTTTTAATTATAACATAAGAGATAAATTACCATCTATATTTAATCCAATAGTTGAACATGAAGAAGTGGCAGACAGAGATAAAGAAGCTAAACACAAAGGTAAAATGTATTCAGATAAACGAAGAAACGCAAAAGTTAGCTCAATATGCCCGGGTGACGAAGTTCTGGTCAAACGAATGCGTAAAACCAAAAAACTATCATCTAACTTTGGGACAAAAGTTTTAAGGTGGTTGAAAGGAAAGGAGGAAATGTATTAATAGCATCAAAAGAATCCGGTTTGAAATACCGGAGGCACGTATCTCATTTGCTTAAAGTTTCTACAGAAGAAGGTAATCCCCTTGCACCAGAATCAGTGGACAACGGAATGGTAGATCCAAATAACAAAGAAAAGAATGTTTCTTGCAAAGATACCACAAGCAAATTAACTGATAGAAGTCTTAGCCATAAGCCAAGTAATGAGACCACAAGATCTAAAAGAACTATTCAAAAACCAAATTACTTAAACGACTATATTAGCAGTTATAAATCCATTAGTTAGTAAGCAATACATTATCTATAAAAAAAGGAAAGTGAATGTAGTATAGCAACCTTATAGATACGTTATATATATAAACCTTGTTATGTTGCTTGACAGATGAAAGATGGAAAAACAATAAAGATCAATCGCATGTGGAACTACGAGGAGTCAAGACGTGCATTATCACGATACTACAGTGGGGTCCTTTCCGTTTGAAGTTCGTAGGCTGAAATTTCAGCCTGTCAGCTGTTTGCATTGTATAGCAGTTTACGAGCAGCTATCTAAGTGGGTATAATGTACAGGTGGGCTTATTCCAAGGTGTATTAATTTAGAAGGTTGAATTTTATCGCTTCTGCCTCTGAATGAAGATTTAAAGCAAATTGGGTATAGGGACTAGGTGGGTTTATAGGTTTGGCGGGAAGGCCATATTGGACGAACGAATGACAGGAGGGGATTCGATTGTGATACGTAGTTTTTCACCCACACTACGACACATCAACCGAAACAGCCATTGAAATTCACACGCATACATCAACAAATGATCGAATCCCCTCCTGTTACTTCGTTTTCATTTTTCTACAGCACGGCTGTCAAATTGTTCGGGGTAACCCCACCTGTATAATAAACCCACTTTGATTTAAAGAGTATTTTGTGTAATCGTCAAGCCTCCAGAAAGCTTGTTTGAGCAAACGCTTTTACCCATCTTGTCAAAAAGTGATATTCAAATTTGGTTATAAAAAATGCTATGAGACCACCTAGACTACAGGCGTCCCCCGAGTTACGACCCCCTCGAGTTACGACGATTTGCAGATACGACGATTTTGATTTTGACAGTGAAAAGTGGTCATCGAGCAGAAATTGATGTATATTTTTGAATTTCTGAGCTGATAACCGTTACACACAAATTTCCAAAGATTCCACAACTACCCGATATTGAATATCTATATCGTGTAAACGACTTTTTGTGTAAAATTAATACATTTTCGAACATCCTTTCAAATAAAAAAAACGATATCATAGATTTCGACTCTTCAACTTCGGTTATAAACTTTACATGGACAGATATTCGACAAACGACTTTTTCGACTTACGCCTTGCGTTGGGACTTTTTTTCGGTCCCAAATACAGTCGTATCTCGGGGGACACCTGTACATACACCTTGATTCTGGATTCCATCACCAGATCTCTTTAATGCACCTTGGGATAAATGTAAACACCACCTTCCCGCTGTGCAAAGCGACATGCGAAATCATGGCGATCGGAGAATTTTATCATATCTTCCTTTCCCTCCAACGGCAAATTTGTCGAGCAGCTCGTCGAGCTGCCCGTCCCTGGCTCCGCCTCATTCCCCTCGCCTGAGCGCGCTATCGAAGGTTTGGATGTGTTGGTGCGTCAGACGGCCAATCGCTGTCAGCCGTCGTCCGTGCTTTTTCCCTCCATAGCGCCATCTCTTTCTCGCGTGTGGTCAATGCTCGCGAGCTGTTGTGGCGCTTAAAAAAGCCGTTAACATTGCGGCGAAGCAGTTGAATTTTCACAAATCAAACCAAAAAAGCGCAATGAGTGCAAACGTTGCAATGTAAAAATGACTACGGAATTGCTAGCTCACGTTGGAGGGTTTGCTGTACAACGCCCAGAACCCTAATTCCAAGTAGCGCACGCATGACAGGTGGCCATGGCCGTGCATAGGAAAGCTTAACACTTTGACTGCCGGCCTGACGTCACAGTTTTTGAGTGTGCACGTAGCGCATGGCAAGAGAGCGATGAGAACGACCCCAAGCGGCATCGCTGAGAGAGAATTAAGCTTTTCCCGTTGTTTCCCCCCCCCCCCCCCTGACATACCAACGAACGGTGTGTTTGTTTCTATGCGTTGCGTTAGGCGGCGCTCTAGCAGCAATCGAACACGACATCCGACACGAACAAACCCATATAATCATATAGAGGTGCACTGTCAGACACAAACAAACAAACAAGACAAACATCGAGTCGAACATGTCAGTTGATTCTGTCTTTGATGTTCGATACCCACCTGTGCTTTGAATACCTTGGCTGTCAAACGCTTCTCAGCTACAGTAGATAGAATTCAATTCGGGACAATTTCAAGTTTGTTTTCGTATTTTGTCTCGTTTTATTCTTAAAATTCACCTGCAAAATATTTTAAATATCTATCAATAATATTTGCAATGCTTCACAATCAATTTTAACATCAAATATACAGGTTTGAAACGTATTAAACTATTGCGTGTAAATAATGCATGTGTATGCACTGTATGTGTTTCGCATGGACGTTTGTTTACATTTTTCAATATTAAATTTGAATGATTTTTATGTTATTATTGATGTGAATAACTAGTAAATTATTTGTTGAATCTTCCCCCTGCAGATGGATATTCATTTTAACTATGAAAATGCTTCATTTTCGAGATAAAAAGATAGGCGTATTGTAGTGCATCATGACAGGTCTGTAAGACATCGAACAGCTGACAGAGCACCTATCGAACAGAGTCGTGTTTGTTTGTTTCGTTCGATTGGTCCCAGAGCGCCGCCTTATGTTACCACACCCGCACAACAAAATCGAGCAGTTTTTGAGCTCGCTTTCTAGCTCGCTTTCCGCCGAAACCGATCGAGAAAGCGAGCAGAAATGTCCGAAGAACCCAAGGTCTATTTAGGATAGAGGTCGAAGCATAGCTTGTTTCGTTCCGACATTTTGAAGCTGCGTTTGACACTTCGATTAGAAAGTGTTTACAAACAACTCACGCAGCAATCTGCAGAATCGAGTGGAACATAATGGATACCTTTACTGCAAAAAAACAAGGAAACAAGAGATATGTAGCATAATTTTAAACTGCGTTCAATACGGAAACAATATTTGTCAACAACGTCTTTCATACAGGTGCTGAAAACAACTTTATACAGCAGTCTTCCCACAGGAATTTGCGTCTCACAACTTGCCTTCCAGTGAGTTTGGTGAAGGTTTCGGTATATATGCGGAGAAATAAGAATTGCTTGCAATGTTTAATGAGGTACGTATTCTCCATAAGTAGAAACTACAAGATGCAACTTAAAACAATTAGCTTTTATCATTTTGTAGGTGATATTCTTTTGAATGAAGCATGTTCAAACCAGCTTTTTTGTTGTACAATCCAACGATCCGGCTGCTGTTCTTATCAAATAATGCTTCAAATATCGCAGCGTTTGTTTTACGGTAGCTGAACAACACTTTTAAACTAGCTTATAGATTGCAAGCACCAACTCTCAGTCGTCTAAACATGCTCAACAATGGAATACGGTGATAGTCTATGAAGCGCGGCGTGCAAACAACACACAACTCCCAGCCAATCGCTAGCGATTGCTTATTTTCATTGTGTTTTCTGAATGTTTGTGATGGTGATCACTCAATACTTAATTCCAGGGTTTTGTGGAGCACCTGGACAAGAACGTGCACAACGTGCCCTGAAGATGCAGCTAGTCGGCTTGAGGAAGGATTTATTTGGGGCCCGCGAATGGGGATGATATATTTGTATCGTCAGCATAAAGAAAGTGGTTTCCTGGAGCAAAAACCCCGAATACGCCATACAAGAGTACAATGAAACGTCGATCAACGTTGCTTCCTTGTGACATACCCAACGAAGCGATGGTACGGTGCAAAGTGTAGTGTCCAGGCCAACAGCTGTTCCGGCAGTCTGAGAGTTCGGAGTTTGACGAGTAGTAAGGAATGTGGAACAGTGACGGATTAAGGATATCGGGGGCTCTAGGCGACTAGACTAGACTAGAGAACTACGGGGCCCCAGGCGACCGCCTAGTCCGCCTACCGTTAGATCCGCCACTGATGTGGAACACTATCGAAAGCAGCCTTGGCCGCTTTGAAGCATTGATAGTGTCAGCCGAGTGATTCGTGCGTTGTGATCGCTGCCTTCTGATTTCCGGCCAGCATCTGCAATTGTACGATGGCAAACCTTACCTGTAGCAGCTCGTTTGTACGTCCGGCTAACAGCTAAACCGCCTGAACAGTAGTACATCATTCGTTCATATTGCAGGTTCGCTTTTCCTCTAGAATGCTTATTTAATGATAATAAAGGCTTACCAACTGGTTTCAGCTTCTTAAACGTCTTCTTGTTTTCCTTGGACGGTGAGTTGATGAGCTGGTAATCGTCCTTCACGAAATGTGAGGAGCACAAAATATGGTTTTTTGAAGGAGTCCATTTGTCTTCTTGTTTGCAAAATAATATCCATTTGCGCAAAAGAACTGGCTCAGTTGGAATTTATGGAAAATGATGTCGATGTTGTGCTTTTTTGCCAGATACCGGCTATTGCTACAAAAAGATGCAGCGCAAGTTGTTGTCATGTTGTACACTGAAATTGCATAACAAAATTAGTTCATGACTTCAAAATTAACACCAACATACCTTTTAAACGAGTTAAACTGCACCAAAACTTCGATTATTTTAATATTTGGATGGAATATAGGTCGTTTTTAAAAACTCGGTACGCGTGTAACTCGTTTTTTTTCTAAAACCACCGCCGTCGTATGAAGGTAAACAACTTCTTACCGAAATGTCAAATTTTTCCCACAGCTGTTTGTCAATTTAACTGAATGCTTCAACCTCTATCCTCAATAGACCTTGGAAGAACCGATCGGAGCTCTTGATCGGTTGAAGCGTTTACGGTATTTCGAGAGAGCGCGCTGTATGTGTTTGTCTCTTTTTGACAAAAAAGCTCCGGTACGCGACGTGTTGGCGCAAAAATGATAATGGCCGAAAAATGTTCACATCCACGTTCTCTTTCTTTTCTTTTCCCTTTCACCTCGCTTTATCGTTATTGATTTTTGCTCTCTAGCTACATTGAGCGAGTGGCTGACAAGTTTTCGATCGCTGTGCGCAGCGGGATAGCGAGATGGTCTAACTGAATTTGGAAAGATGAGTGATGGATATTCATAACGATCCAGATTACAATTTTAAAACCAAATTAACAGAAACTTGAGCTAAAATTTTATGAAAAAATTAAAGGTTTCCGCCATCGGTATAATGATATAAAAGTATAATATTAACATCTTATATATAACATATTATATAAATTATAATATAATATACCATATGAATAAATGTATATACGTATATATATGTATATATATATATATATATATATTTATATATATATATTATATATATATATATATATATATATATATATATATATATATATATATATATATATATATATATATATATAATATATATATATATATATTATATATATATAATAGAATTCAATATATATATATTATAATATTTATTTATTAATTATTTTTTCTATATTTTATATATGTATAATACAATATTATATATGTATGTGTATGTATAATGATTATATAAGTTTTTTTAACAAACTTACATGTTTCTATTGAAAAAAAACCTTATCGTGAAGAATTGAAAAAGGAACAGAGTAAACTGTCTGTTGTACTTAATAACATTCATATTGGGATCACACAAAAAAAATATCAAATAATTACACACGTGCATGAACATGCTTACTAGTTAGGTTATCGTTGTACATAAATGTAATAAAATACATTTTAATCATTATTAAGTTTATGTTGTTTGTTTTAATTTAAACCGCTTTGAAAATAGCAATATATATATAATACAATTAGAACTCGCTAATGGCATTGATATCATATGTCTACAAAAAAAGATGAATTTTGTTTATTACAAAGACATTTTGTAACACGACTAATGTCTGCGTATTTTGTCATGTTTGTTATTTTATACAATGTGGATAAACTGACTTTTTCTCATATTTATGTGAACAACTCGGATTTTTTGTATTCAATTGAAAAAGCAGACTTGCAATTGGCGAGGTTTGAATGTATTTGACTTCGTCACATGACAGCTCGCATATCTGTCAAGTCAGAAACGTAAACAAACACGGACAACCGCCCGTAAAGATTGTGTGCAGAATAATCGTGAAATTTTATGTGGAAACTCGAGAAAAGGTAAGTGTTCTGTGCATATTTCAGTAAATAAACTATCTTTTAATGCTTGAACACATTATTCCGCAGGAAAAATATCATTTCATCCCGAAATTTGGCAACATTCGTCCGAGTATGATCGAGCAGCTGTGTGTGTGTATGCCGACGAAATACGACGCCGGTAAGATGAAATGTTTTACTTTTTCACTTTTACTTTACTTTTTCACTTTACTTTTTCATGAAATCACCATGAATTGTAAAAATAATGCAGATTTAATGATATTGATCTTTGTTACAGTTTCTACAACAATCACTAAAGCCGGCTGTGATCGTGATCGGCACATTCTCAACTGGACCAACACACCTTTTACAAAATGTGTGTACCAGGAGAGTATTACGCAACGCTTTGGTGTCGTAGTTTCGAGGGCAAAAGAGGGCGTTTATTATCTCGGCAATTGGCTTATATATGCCACTCACGGTAACTCATATCATTACTCGTATCCGATCGTATCATGATCGTATCCGAATCCTAACGAAGAGTGTACTCGGAAATGATCGTATCCGAATCCTAACGGATAGTGTGTTGCACACTATCACACGCCCTATCCCTTTTTTTTTTTTTACATTTCATGAAACCTTTTAACTCTATTTTTATGTACAATATCTGATTTTCCGTTTATGTTTAGTTCTACATTTTCATTTCTATCACTGATTACGTCGTATGGCCCTAGATACTTAGGCTCGAGTTTCTTGGCCGTTTCGCTCCGTATTAATACCTTGTTTCCTTCATGAAATTCCTTCCGTTTACAATTCACATCATATTTAATTTTTGTTTCCGATTTCCGATTTAATAATCTATCTCTTACTTCTTTATGCGCGATGGTTAGTTTTGCTTTGAGTAATTCAACATAATTTTCTAAATTATAGCTTATTCTATTATTGTCACATTTTTGATTTGATGGAACATTAGATTGCCTACCATAAACTAAATAAAACGGAGTGTATCCTGTCGCTGAATGCACCGTGTTATTGTACGCAAATTCATAAAATTGCACCCAGTCTTTCCATGCTAACGGATCGCCGTTACAATAGATTCGCAGGAAATTTCCTAGCATTTTATGCGAGTTCTCTAAAGCTCCTATTGTTTCGTGGTGATATGCTGTCGAGTTGAGCTTTTGAATATTAAGTTCGATACATAACTCCTCAAATATTTTTGCCATAAATTCTGTTCCTCTATCTGTGCATATGGATTGTGGTACTCCATATTTTAAAATTACATTTTCCATCAACGCTCTAGCTACAGTGTCAGCTCGTTTATCAGAAATGGGTGTGGCCGTTACAAACTTTGTAAGGTCGCATTATGTTGTTAATATATATTCGTATCCCTTTGATTTCACCAAGGGTCCCACCAGATCCAGATAAATTTTTTGAAATGGTTCGCTAGCTGTTGTTGTGATTCGAATTGGTATTTTAGGTTCATTTCGCTTTTTATACATTTGGCATTCTTTACAGTTTGTGACCATTTTCCTTACATCTGCTTCTATACCTTTCCATGTATATTTTTGTCTTATGGTATTTAAAGTGCGATGAATTCCTGCATGACCTGCTGTAGGTAAAATATGATGTTCATTCATTATTAAAAGCTTTTTATGTTTTTCTTCATCTTTTAACACTTTAATGTTTTTGTTGATGACTATTATCCTCGGTAATCCTTTTATCTTTAATTGTTTTAGTTTCTTCATGAATGTATCTTCCTTTTTATTTTCATTTTTTAGTACCAGACACACCTTCCCTTTTTTGTTTTTTAAATGTTCCTTGATCTGTGTCAAAGTTCCCCGTAGGTGAACTAAGTTAATGATCGATGGAATTTTAATAGTCTCTTTTCCTATCTCAGTTTCTTTAATATAATCGCAAATTTGCAATTCCACAAATACAGTTGGTACGCTGGGCTGATCAGTTCCCATTGTTCCGACACTGTTTGTTTTTTGCTCTTTATCCATATCTGGATTTGCACTTCTTGCCTTTCTTGATTGTGCTCTTGTAACAGCAAAGACTTGCTGGTTTAGGTCCTTTAGATCAGAAATGTGAATTCGTGACAACGCGTCCGCTGCTCCGTTTTCACAACCTTTCTCATAATGAACTGTGAATGAATATTCTTCAAGAGCTAACCTGAACTTAGTAAGTCTACTAGATGGGCCATTCATCGAGAAGAGATAAACCAGTGGTCGATGGTCTGTATAAATATCAAACTGTTTTCCGTACAAATATTGCCGGAAATGTTTGATTGCCCATACTATGGCAAGTAGCTCCTTTTCTATTGTGCCGTAATTTTGCTCTGCTTTATTTAAAGCTCTACTGGCGAAAGCTATGGGTTTTCTATTTTTATTGCTCAAGACTGCTCCTATAGCTTTCCCTGATGCATCTGTATGAAGTACGAATGTATTATTATTACTGAAATCTGGAAATTCTAACACTGGAGGATTAATAAATTTTTCTTTTAATATATCAAATGTTTTCTGACACTCAGTTGTCCATTCAAAGGGTACATTTTTTCTGGTTAATATGTTCAATGGAATGCAAAGCTTTGCGAAATTTGGTATGTGTTTCCTATAATAGTTAGCGAACGCTATGAATCTTTTGACTTCATCTGCGGTAGTTGGAATCGGCCATTCTTTAATGCACGCTACCTTGCTGGGATCAGGTTTTATACCTTCAGCAGAAATTAAGTGCCCCAAATAGACAAGTTCTTTTTGGAGAAAATTACATTTGCTGGGATTAAGTCTGAGAGATACTTTCCGTAATCGGTTAAAAATTGCCATGAGGTTTTTATTATGTTGTTCGATGGAATCGCCGAAAACAATAATATCATCCAAATATATTAAACATTTTTCACAATTTAATCCAGACATAGCTACAGTCATGAGACGTGAAAAAATTGATGGGCTCACTTTCAATCCCATAGGTAACCTGGTCATTTGGAATTGTCCTTGCGAAGTAGTGAAAGCAGTGATGTTTCGATCTTCTTTCCTAAGCTCGCACTGGTAATATCCTTGCGATAAATCCAAGTGTGAGAAGTACTTCGCGCCTGAAAGAGAATTTAAAACTTCTTCGATATTAGGTAGCGGGAATTTATCGTCCTTCAGTACCTTGTTAACATTCCGATAGTCAACTACTAATCGCCACTTTTTCTTATCGGTTGACGACTTCTTGGGTACAAGAAGTATCGGACTATTCCATTCGGATTGAGCTTCTTCTATTACTTTGTTGTCTAACATGCTTTGGATTTGCTTCGCTATTTCTTCCTTCTGATAGTAAGGTAATTTATACTGTTTGCAATAAGATGGAGGTTCGTTATTTTTAACATTCAAAGATGCTTGTAGTAATTTGGTTGTACTCAATTGATCGTTTTCTATGCAAAATATATCATTATATTTAAGGCAAATAGCTTCTATCATATTTTTCTCCCTTTCAGAAAGATGATCTAACTTAAGTTCCTTAAGAGTTTGTTTTGCATGTTCAGCATCATGCTTATTCGTTTCCACAGTCAATATGAAATACTCTTTGGAGGGTCGTATTGTGGGTCTAAGATGTTCAATTATTACTGCTTTGTTTCTCACATTCAATATTTTCACTGGTATTTTACCATTTAACGGGGTTGAAATAGTGTTGGAAATAAACACGTTGGGTAATAATTCCTCATTCCATACGACACAAGCCTCTTGTTCGCTGGTTTCAACATAGGTGACAATTTCTGTCCTGGCTGGTATCAATATTTGATTATTAGATTTTTCTAAATTTAGAGAATAAGGTAATTTATTTAAGGAAAGAGTTTGATTTTGAAAATTTAAAGTTGCTCCTACTTGCTTAAGAAAATCAGTGCCAATTAATCCTTCAACATTCGATGGTAAATTTTCTAAAACGTGAAATCTTATCGGATATTGAATAGATTGATAAGTAATAAAAGTATCAATAAATCCTATTGTTTTCGTATAACCACTTATGCCTCGTACTGATAATTGAAGGCTAATATTTATGTTTATATATTCAGGGACATTTTTTGAGCTTAAAATACAACAAGATGCTCCGCTATCAATTATTAATTTAATCGGATTATTAAAAAGAAAGAAATTTGCCAATATGTTACTGTTTAAACTGTAACTAACGAAAAAGATCAGTTAATTGAGAAGTGGATTCGTTTACTTCTGTTTCGTTTGCCTCATTTTTATCTGGTGCCTGTGCTAACACTGCTAAATTGGCATTATTTCTTTTCCACGATCTCACATTTGGATTACCTCTAGTAAAATTTCCTCGGTGTGGAGGAGGACGATTTCGACCATGTGCCCTGTTGTTTTGTGGATAAAACCCTCTATTCGATTGGTAAACCTGTCGGTAGTAGCCCCTATTGTAATATTGGCTTCGGTTGTATTGAGAATACCTAGGGGGATATGCATAGCGCATATTTTGATTCTCAACCCGGTGTGGATAATAGGAATTTAAAAATGCACAGTCAGTAGTGGATTCTGGTGTTGAATCGTCACATTCGAGCGCATCTGAAATTGCCTTCGTCATCGACGTGGGGTTCCTGGCTTTCAAAAAAAAAACGGGTTGTCGCATTGGTTAGACCGTTAACAAAAGCTCTCACTGCTATAGGTTGCACTACATTTGCTGCTGATGCTTCAGTAGGAAAAGTTCCCATTGATACATGAGCTGCTGCTAGCTTGGTCGAAAGAGCCTCAATTTCAGCCCCGAAATCAGTGATTGATTTTCCTGCCTGCCTAGTGGATTTAATTTCATTCTCGACTGCGTTAGGTGAAATTTTTATACCGAATCTAGCTTTCAAAAAAACAAATGCTTCATCGATAGTCGTGGCACCGTCAATAGCACCATGTGCAGCACCAGTTAGTGTAACTTTCATTAACCTTAAGATGTGCGTTTCGCTAACATCTTTCGAATAATCCCTCAAAAGTTCGACACTTTCTTTGTAGCTAGACAATTCTGTAGGATTACCTGCAAATGGTTTAACTAGCTTGAGTGCTAAATTCAAGTCCAAAGTGTTCGCCATCTTCTTTACAGTTTTACCCTTTGGTCTACCACGTGGTTTGGTGGACATGCGAGGTACATGCAAGGCACTTGTATAACGCACACTGTACATAAATTAAAGGTTATGTGGAAAGGTATACGTGGAAAGGTAGGAATTAATAATTAATATATGATTATTTTTTTTTTTTGCAAATTTAAGTAAAACAGTCACTTTTATATTGAAAAAAATATGTATATATATATAGATTCATGCCATTATGTAATGCAGAAAAGTGAGTCTAATTTTTTTTTAAATACAGCTATTTTCCTTTTTTTTCTAGTAGGGCCTTGTTGGTAACGGCAAGGAACACATTGAATACGATTTCTTTTTTTTTCGCAATAACTACCTTACAGCCATTATAACGAGCACAACCACAACCTAATCACTTCACTGACACCACAGCCTTTTTTTTCTTTTTTTTTTTACCACTGCTCTAATTATATTATTTATTTTTTTTTTTTGACACCACCGTCTCAATTGTTCGTTTACATATACTACGTGCTTTCACTAATTTTTTTTTCACTTATACCACAGCCTTATCGTTCTTTTGTTCGTTTTTTTTTGTTCGCTTTTTACGCATACCACGTGACACGCATACTTACAACGGATGTGTAGACGGATAATGTGTGATCTGCAACCGGTAGCGTATCGTGTCTCGTTCTCTCTTATACGTGCTCCAAATGCGTCTGCTGTATATCGTGTTAAA
Source organism: Anopheles merus (assembly GCF_017562075.2). NCBI lineage: Eukaryota > Metazoa > Arthropoda > Insecta > Diptera > Culicidae > Anopheles > Anopheles merus. The sequence goes on along the minus strand of NW_024428251.1, from coordinate 9,346 downwards.
GTTGTTCCGCAACCGTTGTACCGCTTCCTTTTACATCTCCCAGTTTCTTCGTCTTCTTCGCCAAACTGAGTTCGTCCAACAGCGTCGATCCTCGCCGATAATCGATCAGCACTTAGCGGATGAATTTGTTCCGTCCGTCCAGCAGCATTGATGCTCGTTGAAAATCAATCAGCATTTCACGTAACGTAACGTTCTACGACAGCGCGAAAACTTTTCAGAAAATATCGACTCGAACTTTACTTTTTGCCGTGCGTTGCTAATTCGACTTGTCTTGTTGGCTTCTTGTCTCCTGGCAGGATCGCCATGTTACAAAATGTGTGTACCAGGAGAGTATTACGCAACGCTTTGGTGTCGTAGTTTCGAGAGCAAAAGAGGGCGTTTATTATCTCGGCAATTGGCTTATATATGCCACTCACGGTAACTCATATCATTACTCGTATCCGATCGTATCATGATCGTATCCGAATCCTAACGAAGAGTGTACTCGGAAATGATCGTATCCGAATCCTAACGGATAGTGTGTTGCACACTATCACACACCGGTCGTTGTGTATCTTCAAGCAAACCAACGTTGCCATACACCACAAAATACCATGGAAAGGAAAGTATTATTAAATAATGTCATATTTGAAAGCATTCTAATCTTTAATTGTTATTTTTCCACTGCAAACAGGACATTGGATCACCGCATCGACAAGTGGTTTTTATGTGCAAGTGTTGTTAAGAAGTGTGTTGTACGGTGTATTATGTGTTTTACTTTATTTGTATCGCTTTGCAAGTGGTACAATTAGTGCGTTTAATCGTTGTGCTACTGCTAACGAAAAAACGACCCGAGCATTCCCGCACAACAAAATCGAACAGTTTTTGAGCTCGCTTTCTAGCTCGCTTTCCGCCGAAACCGATCGAGAAAGCGAGCAGAAATGTCCGAAGAACCGATCGAAGCTCTTGATCTATCAAAGCGTTTACGGTCGTTCGAGAGAGCGCGCAGTATGTGTTTATCTCTTACTGACAAAAAAGCTCCGGTACATGACCGTGATGGCGCAAAAATGATAGTGGCCGAAAAAAAGTTCACACCCACGTTCTCTTTCATCCCTCCTTCCCCTCTTCCCCATCTTTTCACCTTGCTTTATCATTATTGGTTCTTGCTCTCTAGCTACATTGAGTGAGAGGTTGAGAATTTTTCGATTGCTTTGCGCAGCGGGTAGCTACATGAGCGAGTGGCTGACAAGTTTTCGATCGCTTTGCGCAGCGGGTTAGAAGCGGCAACAATACATGTGCCTGCCCGCTGCGCAAAGCGACGGAAGGCGTTATGGCGTTCTGAGAATTTTATCATGCCTTCCCCGCTGCGCAAAGCGACGGAAGGCGTTATGGCGTTCTGAGAATTTTATCATGCCTTCCTTTTCCCTCCAACGGCAAATTTGTCGAGCTGCCCGTCCCTGGCTCTGCCTCATTCCCCTCGCCTGAGCGCGCTGCCGAAGGTTTGGATGTGTTGGTGCGTCAGACGGCCAATCGCTGTCAGCCGTCGTCCGTGTTTTTCCCTCCATAGCGCCATCTCTTTCTCGCGTGTGGTCAATGATCGCGAGCTGTTGTGGCGCCTAAAAATGCCGTTAACAAACATTGCGGCGATGAAGTTACATTTTCACAAATCAAACCAAAAATCGCAATGAGTTCAAACACTGCAATATAAAAATGACTAAGGAATCGCTAGCACGATAGAGGGTTTGCTGTGCAACGCGCAGAACCCTAGTTCGCTCTAACACATTTAGCCCGGCGCTGATTTTCATGAGCTTACCGTTCCGCCGGCATCTAGAACGTAAGCTGATTGTGAAATCGGCATACTAGAAAGTTCACTGGCAGTCCCTGGGGCCTGCCATCGAACTGAACGTGCTAAGCATTAAGCATAACACTAAGCTTTTGCTTTCGTCTGTTGTGGATTACATAGATATGCTAAGCATCCTGCGCATGGTTGTGAGTGTGCGTGTGTATGCAAAACTGTCGTCAAATGTAATTTCTTCTGGAATGTTATGATCCATCGGTCAAAGAAAGGAAGGTGTTCATGAAAGGCGGAAAGACGAATTGAGGCCCCTGAGGAGGGGGTACTGACACACAGCTGTTGGAAGATTGAACAGTATACTTAAATTGCCAGCGGATGGGGGGGGGGGGTGGCCATGGGACCCCTACGATCATCGGTCACAGGCCCTAAAATTGTTGTCGCCATGGGGGGAGGGAGGTGCAAATGGTTCTCCAGCCACGGAGCCCTAACGACCATCTTTCCGGGGGCCCTTGTCGCTAATAATCTGTCCACTTGTAGACATACGGCATACTACAGACTAGAAATCTTCGGCGACCGCCTAGTCCGCCTACCGTTAGGTCCACCACTGGTTCATGACGGTGTTTTTTTCTATCGTGGAGGTGCATCCTTCCCCCTGCCTGCAGCGTATGCATCGAGCAGGAGACAGTGTGGCAGTATGCAGGTTGCACGCTGGATAGGAGCGGGCCCGCGACACCGCCATCATTCCGCACATCTGCATGCCCGTCGTGGGTTCTAATCGCGTATGAACCGTCCGCCGTAGCAAGAGGTGACAATCCGGCTACGTGGTACTCAAGTCCTGAAAAGGCCGGCATGATCGCGTTGGCTATTACGCCAAATATAATAATAATAATAATAATAATAATAATAATATTAATAATAATAATAATAACAAAAAGAACTTAGCATAGCAGTCCACACCCGGGTAAGAGTTTGTCTTGACTTTGTTGCTGCCGGGCTACCGCTGTGACAAGACAAATACACGGAATGCACTCGACCAAAACATGAACCTACCGATCCGAACCCATGCCAAGGCATTGCCGGTCAACCGGCGTCATGATAACTACTCCAAACCAACAAGCCACCAGATTCTGGACGGACAGGTGCAGCACCATACGCGCACCGTAATAAACAAATCCAGAATCCTCTTTTGTATGGATTCAATTCAAAATGTTGTTTCCACTTGCGTCCGCTAGCTGAATTAGAAATAAATGTGCAACATATCACACGCACGATTGCTTAGATCATGTGTCTTTTTAATACCCCCAACAGCATAGCCGATCGCAAAGATGCCAATGCCAATGATTGTGTTGTCTCTCAGGTAACGAGATCGAAAATGCATGGACTTTGTAGCCGTAGCGGATGAAAATGTACGCATCAGAATCAAATATTTTTTGGGTTTCCAAACGCACGCACACACACAATCACACAAACACACACGCGCAAACTCTCACACACACACACCACACACACACACACACACACACACACACACACACACACACACACACACACATACACATGCACGTACGCGTACGAAAGCGCGAACGCAAGCACGAACGCAAGCACGCACCCACTAAAGCGCGAGCGCAAGCACGCACCCCCACCCCACACGAGCGAGCACGGCTACCTTGTCGGTAGAACGGCTTGTTCAGCTATCTTGTAGCGCATCATCATCCAAAGCGCCGGGCGGGTTGGGGGATCGCGACATGATAGAGTGAACGATCACTTTCCCCGCGCTGAGTGTGTGTGTGTATGTCGTGACCCGAAAACTCGAGACAGATTTAGGCATATTAAAAAAAAAATTATTGCCACTTTACACTGTGCTACATGATGCTTAGAAGGTCGTTGAAGCATCAAACATGTTCAAATTAAAAAAATATTAGATTAGTGTTAGACGTTCTCCTACGCTTGTTTGAAATAGGCTTCTTCACCCTCAATTGGCAGGGGCATCGAATGGTCTCATCAGCAGCGGCACGAAATAAAATAAACCATCAATACACCGATAACACTTTGAATCCCAATCCAGCTTCTCCCACAGCGTCTCAAGGTCACACACAAATTAATAAATCCTAACACCCACCAATAACAATACACAACCGCAATGCACATATGAGAATCAACGCATACACCACAACACCCAATCAGCTGGCGGCGGAAGGCACGGGCTGAAGCGCAAGTATGGCAAGGCAGGGTGAGGGAGGGAGAAGAAGCGGACGAAAAAATGGGTGCCAATATTTTTAAATTTTTTGACCGTTTTTTTTGCTCAGCCGCCATAAATAGTTCGTCCATTTCGCCAACAGATGGCGCTAAACTTGCTCGACCCAGCGCAGGAATCGCTGAAGTCCAGCGCGGGAGACCAGCAAAATCTGCGCTGGCCAGCGCAGATTTTGGTACATTTCCTGCGCTGGAAACTGCTCGAATTTGCGCAGCGGGGCAGCAGAGAGTTTCCATCGGTTCTTCGGACATTTCTGCACGCTTTCTCGATCGGTTTCGGCGGAAAGCGAGCTAGAAAGCGAGCTCAAAAACTGCTCGATTTTGTTGTGCGGGTCAACGCGAGCGCCATCTTCTGTGCAATCCATCGAAAATTCGGTAAAAAGTACGGCAAAAAGAACTTATGGCAAAAAAGAACTTAGAACCCAGACTGGACGCAAGTCTTAAATTGCATGCGGTAAAAATAACTTATGGCAAAAATAACGTCCCAAGTGACATTTGCTCGAAATTGTTTTATCATATCTGCTCGATTAGTACTCGATACGCCTGAAATTGTGGATTTGTGTGCGATCAAGTGTGTTGAAAGCGCCAAGATTTGGTGTGATCGTAAATTAGACGTTGCTCTACCGATGGACGACGCCGTCGAGCTCAGTTTTCATTCATAGCTATGGCTTTTTTATGAAAAACAAAAACTAATTTTTTGTGACGTTATTCTATAAAAATGGGTATTATTTAAGTATAAAATGGGTACATGACCAACTATAACGATAGGAAACATCATTTCCGAGCGAATCTAGAAGAAAGTAACGAAAAAGCCGCATCACATATGATTTTAAGGACTTTTTCTAAATTCCCTTAAACTGGTGCAGTTTAAGGGAAGTTTAAGGCTCCAGTTTAAGGGAATTTGCTCGAATTCCCGATTATTCGTGCTATAAAATGTCAGTTGGGGTATAACCCTGGCTGCACGCGAGTCTTCAAATTGCATGCAAAATGAGTAAACAACCCAAGTGACATTTGCTCGAAATTGTTTTACCATATCTGCTCGATTAGTACTCGATACGCCTGAAATTGTGGGTTTTTGTGTGATCAAGTGTGTTGAAAGCGCCAAGATTTGGTGTGATCGTAAATTAGACGTTCCTCTATCGATGAACGATGCCGTCGATCTCATTTTTCATTCATAGCTATGGCTTTTTTATGAAAAACAAAAGCTAATTTGTCTGACGCTATTCTATAAAAAATGGATATTATTTAAGTATAAATTGGGTACATGGCCAACTATAACGATAGGAAACATCGTTTCCGAGCGAATCTAGAAGAAAGTAACGAAAAAGCCGCATCACATATGATTTTAAAGGACTTTTTCTAAATTCCCTTAAACTGGTGCAGTTTAAGGGAAGTTTAAGGCTCCAGTTTAAGGGAATTTGCTCGAATTCCGATTATTCGTGCTATAAAATGTCAGTTGGGGTATAAACCTGGCTGCACGCGAGTCTTCAAATTGCATGCAAAATGAGTAAACAACCCAAGTGACATTTGCTCGAAATTGTTTTACCATATCTGCTCGATTAGTACTCGATACGCCTGAAATTGTGGGTTTTTGTGTGATCAAGGTGTTGAAAGCGCCAAGATTTTGGTTGTGATCGTAAATTAGACGTTCCTCTATCGATGAACGATGCCGTCGATCTCATTTTTCATTCATAGCTATGGCTTTTTTATGAAAAACAAAAGCTAATTTTGTCTGACGCTATTCTATAAAAAATGGATATTATTTAAGTATAAATTGGGTACATGGCCAACTATAACGATAGGAAAATCGTTTCCGAGCGAATCTAGAAGAAAGTAACGAAAAAGCCGCATCACATATGATTTTAAAGGACTTTTTCTAAATTCCTTAAACTGGTGCAGTTTAAGGGAAGTTTAAGGCTCCAGTTTAAGGGAATTTGCTCGAATTCCCGATTATTCGTGCTATAAAATGTCAGTCAGTTGGGTATAACCCTGGCTGCACGCGAGTCTTCAATTGCATGCAAAATGAGTAAACAACCCAAGTGACATTTGCTCGAAATTGTTTTACCATATCTGCTCGATTAGTACTCGATACGCCTGAAATTGTGTGGTTTTTGTGTGATCAAGTGTGTTGAAAGCGCCAGATTTGGTGTGTGATCGTAAATTAGACGTTCCTCTATCGATGAACGATGCCGTCGATCTCATTTTTCATTCATAGCTATGGCTTTTTATGAAAAACAAAAGCTAATTTTGTCTGACGCTATTCTATAAAAAAATGGATTTATTTAAGTATAAATTGGGTACATGGCCAACTATAACGATAGGAAACATCGTTTCCGAGCGAATTTAGAAGAAAGTAACGAAAAAGCCGCATCACATATGATTTTAAAGGACTTTTTCTAAATTCCTTAAACTGGTGGCAGTTTAAGGGAAGTTTAAGGCTCCAGTTTAAGGGAATTTGCTCGAATTCCCGATTATACGTGCTATAAAATGTCAGTTGGGAAATCTTCAGGATTGTAGCACGGATTATGTGTGTAACTACGTGTGTGTAACAATGTTAAATAATTAAGTATAAAAATATTTTAATTTTATTGCGCTTTATTTCCCAATCGGGGTAAGATTTTCAGTGCTTTTGCATGCAATTTTAATTTAAGTCCCAATCTACAAAATTTTAAGTAATTTCTGAAACTATGTGTTTTGAAATGATTGAAATTAAGTTAAGTAGCGAATAAATTTATTGATCGAACTTAAATAAAACAATTGTTTTTGCCAATTTTGGAAGTTTTAATGGACTGAAAAATAGTGGCATGTATTTTCAGCTGTAACAAGAGCTTTAGAAGTTCTAAAATTTCATAATTTTTTCTCAAGAACCAATCAATTTACACAGTTTGTATATTTTTTATGATATGTGTGATAACAAATGTTAAAAATCTGCTTAAACACCTTGTAAAATTGTCATGATTCCTACAGAAGTAAAAAATTGATGACTTACAGACAAAAATAGGTGCGTTAGAGTCAAAAATTGATGAGCACTGTCAAAAATGATGCCTTAGAGCCAAAATTAGGTGGCAACGACTGTAAGATCTTTTTACCCGCAATGTTTGTTGTATCCTAGCAAAGGATCAATGGCAAGCCCCAGGTCCTGCCACCGTCCTACGTGAAAGTGAGTCAATGACTGGTAGGCCCTGGAGCCATCGATAGAACATGCTAACAAAAAGTTTTCAAATGCCTTACAATCCTTCCATGGTTGCCGTAGGTGCCCTACCATGGGTTGCGAGAAGGAAATGTTTCACAACTGTGTGAATTGTAATATTGTGCTATAGTATTATGCAATGCGGTAGAAGCAAGCTGGCTGTGGTGCTGTCATTGGACTGCGGTAACCGGTGTAATCATCCCAAAATATTTTAGTTCATTTGATTGATTCATCATGTCTGCTTGTGACTGCGCGGCAGGATTTATTTAGTTTATTGCATTTACATAAAAATATAAAAAATAAAAATATACAGATGGATGACACACGAAAACAATTCAAAATGATTTTTAAAAAAAAAAATGGGGCGGTATTACTTTGAAGCTGTTTTTACAGGTAAATGAGTCGAGTTGTTGAAATCCTTAAAAGAGCGGTATATTACCAACGTCACATGAAGCGTAAACTCATAAAGTTTATGTTTGATTTGTATGGGAGAGCTTGGACTTCCCGTCAAAAGATTAAAGGGCTGTATTGCTGAAATCCATGAAAATTTACTCTAAAGTTTACGCTTCGTGTGAAGTGTGACGCCTGTGGCAGTCCAACGCGATTTTATCAGACGCTGCTGTCACGCGCTATTCCGGTTCATATGCGATTATTTTAATTATTTGAATGTTTAAACAATTATCTTCTTTTTGCACAACAACCACTGTCGGTCAAGGCCTGCCGGTACCCACTAGTGAAGTGAGCTTGGTTTTCAGTGACTTTTGTTATTACCATAGCAGGATAGTCAGTCCTACGTATGGGGCACGGTCTATTCGGGACTTGAACCCATGACGGGCAGTTGTTACGTCGTACGAGTTGACGACTGTACCACCAGACCGGCCCGTTTAACAATATACATGATTAATTTCACGTTGTTCCTACATATCGTACATAATTACATTTATCGATAAAATCGGATACGACGATCCGACGGAATAAAAAAATTTATTCCGTCGTACGACGAATTCTGTCAAATCCCATATAAAATGTTGACAGGCCCTACGATAAATCGTAACCGATGAAGCACTGCCACGGGGCTACATGATTGAAAACCTCCACAGTACGCTCGCTAAGCCCGGCAGTTTCCGGCAACATGTTGCGGCAACATTGTTCAAAGCCACATATCAGGATATTCTATTTATTTCAAAAACTGTACGCTTAATATTTACGAAAATGATTTAAAATTAAATTTAAATTATTTTGTATCCTCTGTGGTATGAAAACGCGAATGAAAATATTCTTGCAACATGCAAACGTGAAACAAATCGATTTGGTTCTCTTGGAACAAAAATGTTCCCAAACATGAGATTGAATGTTCGTCCATACGATTTGTCAACATATGCTCCCGCAACAATGCATAGATCCGGGCCTAAGCGATTGAACTATTCCATCACGATCCATTTGGTGCTTAACCCATTACAGGTGTCCCCTCAACTCCAGGAGCAAGGTATAAGTCTAAAACCATGTGTCGAATATCTGTGAATATAAAGTTTGTAACCGAAATGGAAGTGTCGGAATCTAGGAAATCGTGTATTTTATTTAAAATAATTTTCGATAATGTATTAATTTTACTAAAACTCGTTTACACGATATAGATATTCAAGATCGGGCAGTTGGAAATGTGTGTGAAACCGTTATCAGCAAGAAAATAGAAAAAACTTCAATTTCTTCTCAATGACAACTTTTCATTGTCAAAATCAAAATCTCTCGTATCTGCAAATCGTCCTAACTAGGGAACCCCTGTACAGGCCTGTTGTTCAAACAACAAACTCAAAACTACGGAAAACGTATCAGAAACATTAATTGCGTTAGTAAGACGACGAAGTAAAGTTAAGTGTAGCTAATGCACACTCATGAACACTGCGGTACAGACTGTAATGCATTGGAGAAGGTTTACTATGCATGCAATCCATTCTATATGCTGAGCATGTGACAGTTCTGAGTCTCGTGAGCAAAGATAAAACACACATCTTACGTGATTAAAAAATTAGCGAATTCATTAAATGAAAAATGAGCATGTACCGAAGCTTAACAATCACGGCAGGGTTCGTGTAGTCAAAACGAAAAAACCCATACAAGTTATGCACACA
>NW_024428250.1:0-34765 GCF_017562075.2 Anopheles merus | reverse complement strand
GAACAACTTCTGCATACTTATAACGTACATCCAATGTATTCAGGATGACCATAGAACACTTCTGAACACATATAAAGGTGCATCCAATGTATTCCGGATGACCATAGAACAACTTCTGAACACATATAAATGCATCCAATGTATTCCGGATGACCATAGACAACTTCTGAACACATATAAAGTGCACTTGGAACAACCTCTGATGTCATTCTGGAGAATTAATCTTTAAACGGCCATAACTTTGAACCGTTTGAGCTAGAAGACGTTCGATACAGATTTGGAAAGGTCTCGATCAGGGCTACAAGCTACGCGAGTAAGACCATTTTGCTGAAACGTTACGTTTTAACGGTTTTAATGCGTTGTAAAGCATTGGAAATGTTGTGAAGAGACAACTCGGGGACATTTTCCAGCAATGTTGTTGTTGTTGTCATAGCGGGTTTTTTTTTTTTTTTTGGTCATCAAATACCATTCTGGAGTGTTTGTGTGACCAACGAACAACTTCCGCATACTTATAACGTACATCCAATGTATTCAGGATGACCATAGAACAACTTCTGCATACTTATAACGTACATCCATGTATTCAGGATGACCATAGAACAACTTCTGAAACATATAAAGTGCATCCAATGTATTCCGGATGACCATAGAACAACTTCTGAACACATATAAAGTGCACTTGGAACAACCTCTGATGTCATTCTGGAGAATTAATCTTTAAACGGCCATAACTTTTGAACCGTTTGAGCTAGAAAGACGTTCGATACAGATTTGGAAAGGTCTCGATCAGGGCTACAAGCTACGCGAGTAAGACCATTTTGCTGAAACGTTACGTTTTAACGGTTTTAATGCGTTGTAAAGCATTGGAAATGTTGTGAAGAGACAACTCGGGGACATTTTCCAGCAATGTTGTTGTTGTTGTCATAGCGGTTTTTTTTTTTTTTTTTTTTTTTTGTCATCAATACCATTCTGGAGTGTTTTGTGTGACCAACGAACAACTTCCGCATACTTATAACGTACATCCAATGTATTCAGGATGACCATAGAACAACTTCTGCATACTTATAACGTACATCCAATGTATTCAGGATGACCATAGAACAACTTCTGCATACTTATAACGTGCATCCAATGTATTCAGGATGACCATAGAACAACTTCTGAACACATATAAAGTGCATCCAATGTATTCCGGATGACCATAGAACAACTTCTGAACACATATGAAGTGCACTTGGAACAACCTCTGATGTCATTCTGGAGAATTAATCTTTAAACGGCCATAACTTTTGAACCGTTTGAGCTAGAAAGACGTTCGATACAGATTTGGAAAGGTCTCGATCAGGGCTACAAGCTACGCGAGTAAGACCATTTTGCTGAAACGTTACGTTTTAACGGTTTTAATGCGTTGTAAAGCATTGGAAATGTTGTGAAGAGACAACTCGGGGACATTTTCCAGCAATGTTGTTGTTGTTGTCATAGCGGGTTTTTTTTTTTTTTTTTTTTTGTTCATCAAATACCATTTTGGGGTGTTTGTGTGACCAACGAACAACTTCCGCATACTTAAACGTACATCTAATTATTCAGATGACCATAGAACAACTTCTGCATACTTATAACGTACATCCAATGTATTCGATGACCATAGAACACTTCTGAACAATGAACATATAAAGTGCATCCAATGTATTCCGGATGACCATAGAACAACTTCTGAACACATATAAAGTGCATCCAATGTATTCAGGATGACCATAGAACAACTTCTGAACATATAAAGTGCACTTGGAACACCTCTGATGTCATTCTGGAGAATTAATTTTAAACGGCCATAACTTTTGAACCGTTTGAGCTAGAAAGACGTTCGATACAGATTTGGAAAGGTCTCGATCAGGGCTACAAGCTACGCGAGTAAGACCATTTTGCTGAAACGTTACGTTTTAACGGTTTTAATGCGTTGTAAAGCATTGGAAATGTTGTGAAGAGACAACTCGGGGACATTTTCCAGCAATGTTGTTGTTGTTGTCATAGCGGTTTTTTTTTTTTTTTTTTTTTTTTTTTTTGGTCATCAAATACCATCTGGAGTGTTTGTGTGACCAACGAACAACTTCCGCATACTTATAACGTACATCCAATGTATTCAGGATGACCATAGAACAACTTCTGCATACTTATAACGTACATCCAATGTATTCAGGATGACCATAGAACAACTTCTGAACACATATAAAGTGCATCCAATGTATTCCGGATGACCATAGAACAACTTCTGAACACATATAAAGTGCACTTGGAACAACCTCTGATGTCATTCTGGAGAATTAATCTTTAAACGGCCATAACTTTTGAACCGTTTGAGCTAGAAAGACGTTCGATACAGATTTGGAAAGGTCTCGATCAGGGCTACAAGCTACGCGAGTAAGACCATTTTGCTGAAACGTTACGTTTTAACGGTTTTAATGCGTTGTAAAGCATTGGAAATGTTGTGAAGAGACAACTCGGGGACATTTTCCAGCAATGTTGTTGTTGTTGTCATAGCGGGTTTTTTTTTTTTTTTTTGGGTCATCAAATACCATTCTGGAGTGTTTGTGTGACCAACGAACAACTTCCGCATACTTATAACGTACATCTAATGTATTCAGGATGACCATAGAACAACTTCTGCACTACTTATACCGTACATCCAATGTATTCAGGATGACCATAGAACAACTTCTGAACACATATAAAGTGCATCCAATGTATTCCGGATGACCAAAGAACAACTTCTGAACACATATAAAGTGCACTTGGAAAAACGTCTGACTTCATTCTGGAGTGTTTATCTTTAAACGGTCATAACTTTTGAACCGTTTGAGCTAGAAAGACGTTCGATACAGATTTGGAAAGGTCTCGATCAGGGCTACAAGCTACGCGAGTAAGACCATTTTGCTGAAACGTTACGTTTTAACGGTTTTAATGCGTTGTAAAGCATTGGAAATGTTGTGAAGAGACAACTCGGGGACATTTTCCAGCAATGTTGTTGTTGTTGTCACAGCGGTTTTTTTTTTTTTTTTTTTTTTTTTTTTTTTTTTTTTTTTTTTTGGTCCAAAACACCATTCTGAGTGTTTGTGTGACCAACGAACAACTTCCGCATACTTATAACGTACATCCAATGTATTCAGGATGACCATAGAACAACTTCTGCATACTTATAACGTACATCCAATGTATTCAGGATGACCATAGAACAACTTCTGAACACATATAAAGTGCATCCAATGTATTCCGGATGACCATAGAACAACTTCTGAACACATATAAAGTGCACTTGGAACAACCTCTGATGTCATTCTGGAGAATTAATCTTTAAACGGCCATAACTTTTGAACCGTTTGAGCTAGAAAGACGTTCGATACAGATTTGGAAAGGTCTCGATCAGGGCTACAAGCTACGCGAGTAAGACCATTTTGCTGAAACGTTACGTTTTAACGGTTTTAATGCGTTGTAAAGCATTGGAAATGTTGTGAAGAGACAACTCGGGGACATTTTCCAGCAATGTTGTTGTTGTTGTCATAGCGGTTTTTTTTTTTTTTTTTTTTTGGTCATCAAATACCATTCTGGAGTGTTTGTGTGACCAACGAACAACTTCCGCATACTTATAACGTACATCCAATGTATTCAGGATGACCATAGAACAACTTCTGCATACTTATAACGTACATCCAATGTATTCAGGATGACCATAGAACAACTTCTGAACACATATAAAGTGCATCCAATGTATTCCGGATGACCATAGAACAACTTCTGAACACATATAAAGTGCACTTGGAACAACCTCTGATGTCATTCTGGAGAATTAATCTTTAAACGGCCATAACTTTTGAACCGTTTGAGCTAGAAAGACGTTCGATACAGATTTGGAAAGGTCTCGATCAGGGCTACAAGCTACGCGAGTAAGACCATTTTGCTGAAACGTTACGTTTTAACGGTTTTAATGCGTTGTAAAGCATTGGAAATGTTGTGAAGAGACAACTCGGGGACATTTTCCAGCAATGTTGTTGTTGTTGTCATAGCGGTTTTTTTTTTTTTTTTTTTTTGGTCATCAAATACCATTCTGGAGTGTTTGTGTGACCAACGAACAACTTCCGCATACTTATAACGTACATCTAATGTATTCAGGATGACCATAGAACAACTTCTGCATACTTATAACGTACATCCAATGTATTCAGGATGACCATAGAACAACTTCTGAACACATATAAAGTGCATCCAATGTATTCCGGATGACCATAGAACAACTTCTGAACACATATAAAGTGCATCCAATGTATTCCGGATGACCATAGAACAACTTCTGAACACATATAAAGTGCACTTGGAACAACCTCTGATGTCATTCTGGAGAATTAATCTTTAAACGGCCATAACTTTTGAACCGTTTGAGCTAGAAAGACGTTCGATACAGATTTGGAAAGGTCTCGATCAGGGCTACAAGCTACGCGAGTAAGACCATTTTGCTGAAACGTTACGTTTTAACGGTTTTAATGCGTTGTAAAGCATTGGAAATGTTGTGAAGAGACAACTCGGGGACATTTTCCAGCAATGTTGTTGTTGTTGTCATAGCGGGTTTTTTTTTTTTTTTTTTTGGTCATCAAATACCATTCTGGAGTGTTTGTGTGACCAACGAACAACTTCCGCATACTTATAACGTACATCCAATGTATTCAGGATGACCATAGAACAACTTCTGCATACTTATAACGTACATCCAATGTATTCAGGATGACCATAGAACAACTTCTGAACACATATAAAGTGCATCCAATGTATTCCGGATGACCATAGAACAACTTCTGAACACATATAAAGTGCACTTGGAACAACCTCTGATGTCATTCTGGAGAATTAATCTTTAAACGGCCATAACTTTTGAACCGTTTGAGCTAGAAAGACGTTCGATACAGATTTGGAAAGGTCTCGATCAGGGCTACAAGCTACGCGAGTAAGACCATTTTGCTGAAACGTTACGTTTTAACGGTTTTAATGCGTTGTAAAGCATTGGAAATGTTGTGAAGAGACAACTCGGGGACATTTTCCAGCAATGTTGTTGTTGTTGTCATAGCGGGTTTTTTTTTTTTTTTTTTTGGTCATCAAATACCATTCTGGAGTGTTTGTGTGACCAACGAACAACTTCCGCATACTTATAACGTACATCCAATGTATTCAGGATGACCATAGAACAACTTCTGCATACTTATACGTACATCCAATGTATTCAGGATGACCATAGAACAACTTCTGAACACATATAAAGTGCATCCAATGTATTCCGGATGACCATAGAACAACTTCTGAACACATATAAAGTGCACTTGGAACAACCTCTGATGTCATTCTGGAGAATTAATCTTTAAACGGCCATAACTTTTGAACCGTTTGAGCTAGAAAGACGTTCGATACAGATTTGGAAAGGTCTCGATCAGGGCTACAAGCTACGCGAGTAAGACCATTTTGCTGAAACGTTACGTTTTAACGGTTTTAATGCGTTGTAAAGCATTGGAAATGTTGTGAAGAGACAACTCGGGGACATTTTCCAGCAATGTTGTTGTTGTTGTCATAGCGGGTTTTTTTTTTTTTTTTTTGGTCATCAAATACCATTCTGGAGTGTTTGTGTGACCAACGAACAACTTCCGCATACTTATAACGTACCCTAATGTATTCAGGATGACCATAGAACAACTTCTGAATACATATAAAACGCATCCAATGTATTCAAGATGACCATAGAACAACTTCTGAACACATATAAGTGCATCCAATGTATTCAGGATGACCATAGAACAACTTCTGAACACATATAAAGTGCATCCAATGTATTCCGGATGACCATAGAACAACTTCTGAACACATATAAAGTGCACTTGGAACAACCTCTGATGTCATTCTGGAGAATTAATCTTTAAACGGCCATAACTTTTGAACCGTTTGAGCTAGAAAGACGTTCGATACAGATTTGGAAAGGTCTCGATCAGGGCTACAAGCTACGCGAGTAAGACCATTTTGCTGAAACGTTACGTTTTAACGGTTTTAATGCGTTGTAAAGCATTGGAAATGTTGTGAAGAGACAACTCGGGGACATTTTCCAGCAATGTTGTTGTTGTTGTCATAGCGGGTTTTTTTTTTTTTTTTTTTTTTTTTTTTTGGTCATCAAATACCATTCTGGAGTGTTTGTGTGACCAACGAACAACTTCCGCATACTTATAACGTACATCCAATGTATTCAGGATGACCATAGAACAACTTCTGCATACTTATAACGTACATCCAATGTATTCAGGATGACCATAGAACAACTTCTGAACACATATAAAGTGCATCCAATGTATTCCGGATGACCATAGAACAACTTCTGAACACATATAAAGTGCACTTGGAACAACCTCTGATGTCATTCTGGAGAATTAATCTTTAAACGGCCATAACTTTTGAACCGTTTGAGCTAGAAAGACGTTCGATACAGATTTGGAAAGGTCTCGATCAGGGCTACAAGCTACGCGAGTAAGACCATTTTGCTGAAACGTTACGTTTTAACGGTTTTAATGCGTTGTAAAGCATTGGAAATGTTGTGAAGAGACAACTCGGGGACATTTTCCAGCAATGTTGTTGTTGTTGTCATAGCGGGTTTTTTTTTTTTTTTTTTTTTGGTCATCAAATACCATTCTGGAGTGTTTGTGTGACCAACGAACAACTTCCGCATACTTATAACGTACATCCAATGTATTCAGGATGACCATAGAACAACTTCTGCATACTTATAACGTACATCCAATGTATTCAGGATGACCATAGAACAACTTCTGAACACATATAAAGTGCATCCAATGTATTCCGGATGACCATAGAACAACTTCTGAACACATATAAAGTGCACTTGGAACAACCTCTGATGTCATTCTGGAGAATTAATCTTTAAACGGCCATAACTTTTGAACCGTTTGAGCTAGAAAGACGTTCGATACAGATTTGGAAAGGTCTCGATCAGGGCTACAAGCTACGCGAGTAAGACCATTTTGCTGAAACGTTACGTTTTAACGGTTTTAATGCGTTGTAAAGCATTGGAAATGTTGTGAAGAGACAACTCGGGGACATTTTCCAGCAATGTTGTTGTTGTTGTCATAGCGGGTTTTTTTTTTTTTTTTTTTTTTTTTTTTTTTTTTTTTTGGTCATCAAACCCATTCTGGAGTGTTGTGTGACCAACGAACAACTTCCGCATACTTATAACGTACATCCAATGTATTCAGGATGACCATAGAACAACTTCTGCATACTTATAACGTACATCCAATGTATTCAGGATGACCATAGAACAACTTCTGAACACATATAAAGTGCATCCAATGTATTCCGGATGACCATAGAACAACTTCTGAACACATATAAAGTGCACTTGGAACAACCTCTGATGTCATTCTGGAGAATTAATCTTTAAACGGCCATAACTTTTGAACCGTTTGAGCTAGAAAGACGTTCGATACAGATTTGGAAAGGTCTCGATCAGGGCTACAAGCTACGCGAGTAAGACCATTTTGCTGAAACGTTACGTTTTAACGGTTTTAATGCGTTGTAAAGCATTGGAAATGTTGTGAAGAGACAACTCGGGGACATTTTCCAGCAATGTTGTTGTTGTTGTCATAGCGGTTTTTTTTTTTTTTTTTTTGGTCATCAAATACCATTCTGGAGTGTTTGTGTGACCAACGAACAACTTCCGCATACTTATAACGTACATCTAATGTATTCAGGATGACCATAGAACAACTTCTGCATACTTATAACGTACATCCAATGTATTCAGGATGACCATAGAACAACTTCTGAACACATATAAAGTGCATCCAATGTATTCCGGATGACCATAGAACAACTTCTGAACACATATAAAGTGCACTTGGAACAACCTCTGATGTCATTCTGGAGAATTAATCTTTAAACGGCCATAACTTTTGAACCGTTTGAGCTAGAAAGACGTTCGATACAGATTTGGAAAGGTCTCGATCAGGGCTACAAGCTACGCGAGTAAGACCATTTTGCTGAAACGTTACGTTTTAACGGTTTTAATGCGTTGTAAAGCATTGGAAATGTTGTGAAGAGACAACTCGGGGACATTTTCCAGCAATGTTGTTGTTGTTGTCATAGCGGGTTTTTTTTTTTTTTTTTGGTCATCAAATACCATTCTGGAGTGTTTGTGTGACCAACGAACAACTTCCGCATACTTATAACGTACATCTAATGTATTCAGGATGACCATAGAACAACTTCTGCATACTTATAACGTACATCCAATGTATTCAGGATGACCATAGAACAACTTCTGAACACATATAAAGTGCATCCAATGTATTCCGGATGACCATAGAACAACTTCTGAACACATATAAAGTGCATCCAATGTATTCCGGATGACCATAGAACAACTTCTGAACACATATAAAGTGCACTTGGAACAACCTCTGATGTCATTCTGGAGAATTAATCTTTAAACGGCCATAACTTTTGAACCGTTTGAGCTAGAAAGACGTTCGATACAGATTTGGAAAGGTCTCGATCAGGGCTACAAGCTACGCGAGTAAGACCATTTTGCTGAAACGTTACGTTTTAACGGTTTTAATGCGTTGTAAAGCATTGGAAATGTTGTGAAGAGACAACTCGGGGACATTTTCCAGCAATGTTGTTGTTGTTGTCATAGCGGGTTTTTTTTTTTTTTTTTTTTTTTTTGGTCATCAAATACCATTCTGGAGTGTTTGTGTGACCAACGAACAACTTCCGCATACTTATAACGTACATCCAATGTATTCAGGATGACCATAGAACAACTTCTGCATACTTATAACGTACATCCAATGTATTCAGGATGACCATAGAACAACTTCTGAACACATATAAGTGCATCCAATGTATTCCGGATGACCATAGAACAACTTCTGAACACATATAAAGTGCACTTGGAACAACCTCTGATGTCATTCTGGAGAATTAATCTTTAAACGGCCATAACTTTTGAACCGTTTGAGCTAGAAAGACGTTCGATACAGATTTGGAAAGGTCTCGATCAGGGCTACAAGCTACGCGAGTAAGACCATTTTGCTGAAACGTTACGTTTTAACGGTTTTAATGCGTTGTAAAGCATTGGAAATGTTGTGAAGAGACAACTCGGGGACATTTTCCAGCAATGTTGTTGTTGTTGTCATAGCGGGTTTTTTTTTTTTTTTTTTTTGGTCATCAAATACCATTCTGGAGTGTTTGTGTGACCAACGAACAACTTCCGCATACTTATAACGTACATCTAATGTATTCAGGATGACCATAGAACAACTTCTGCATACTTATAACGTACATCCAATGTATTCAGGATGACCATAGAACAACTTCTGAACACATATAAAGTGCATCCAATGTATTCCGGATGACCATAGAACAACTTCTGAACACATATAAAGTGCACTTGGAACAACCTCTGATGTCATTCTGGAGAATTAATCTTTAAACGGCCATAACTTTTGAACCGTTTGAGCTAGAAAGACGTTCGATACAGATTTGGAAAGGTCTCGATCAGGGCTACAAGCTACGCGAGTAAGACCATTTTGCTGAAACGTTACGTTTTAACGGTTTTAATGCGTTGTAAAGCATTGGAAATGTTGTGAAGAGACAACTCGGGGACATTTTCCAGCAATGTTGTTGTTGTTGTCATAGCGGGTTTTTTTTTTTTTTTTTTTTTTTTTTTTTTTTTTGGTCATCAAACACCATTCTGGAGTGTTTGTGTGACCAACGAACAACTTCCGCATACTTATAACGTACATCCAATGTATTCAGGATGACCATAGAACAACTTCTGCATACTTATAACGTACATCCAATGTATTCAGGATGACCATAGAACAACTTCTGAACACATATAAAGTGCATCCAATGTATTCCGGATGACCATAGAACAACTTCTGAACACATATAAAGTGCACTTGGAACAACCTCTGATGTCATTCTGGAGAATTAATCTTTAAACGGCCATAACTTTTGAACCGTTTGAGCTAGAAAGACGTTCGATACAGATTTGGAAAGGTCTCGATCAGGGCTACAAGCTACGCGAGTAAGACCATTTTGCTGAAACGTTACGTTTTAACGGTTTTAATGCGTTGTAAAGCATTGGAAATGTTGTGAAGAGACAACTCGGGGACATTTTCCAGCAATGTTGTTGTTGTTGTCATAGCGGTTTTTTTTTTTTTTTTTTTTTGGTCATCAAATACCATTCTGGAGTGTTTGTGTGACCAACGAACAACTTCCGCATACTTATAACGTACATCCAATGTATTCAGGATGACCATAGAACAACTTCTGCATACTTATAACGTACATCCAATGTATTCAGGATGACCATAGAACAACTTCTGAACACATATAAAGTGCATCCAATGTATTCCGGATGACCATAGAACAACTTCTGAACACATATAAAGTGCACTTGGAACAACCTCTGATGTCATTCTGGAGAATTAATCTTTAAACGGCCATAACTTTTGAACCGTTTGAGCTAGAAAGACGTTCGATACAGATTTGGAAAGGTCTCGATCAGGGCTACAAGCTACGCGAGTAAGACCATTTTGCTGAAACGTTACGTTTTAACGGTTTTAATGCGTTGTAAAGCATTGGAAATGTTGTGAAGAGACAACTCGGGGACATTTTCCAGCAATGTTGTTGTTGTTGTCATAGCGGTTTTTTTTTTTTTTTTTTTGGTCATCAAATACCATTCTGGAGTGTTTGTGTGACCAACGAACAACTTCCGCATACTTATAACGTACATCTAATGTATTCAGGATGACCATAGAACAACTTCTGCATACTTATAACGTACATCCAATGTATTCAGGATGACCATAGAACAACTTCTGAACACATATAAAGTGCATCCAATGTATTCCGGATGACCATAGAACAACTTCTGAACACATATAAAGTGCATCCAATGTATTCCGGATGACCATAGAACAACTTCTGAACACATATAAAGTGCACTTGGAACAACCTCTGATGTCATTCTGGAGAATTAATCTTTAAACGGCCATAACTTTTGAACCGTTTGAGCTAGAAAGACGTTCGATACAGATTTGGAAAGGTCTCGATCAGGGCTACAAGCTACGCGAGTAAGACCATTTTGCTGAAACGTTACGTTTTAACGGTTTTAATGCGTTGTAAAGCATTGGAAATGTTGTGAAGAGACAACTCGGGGACATTTTCCAGCAATGTTGTTGTTGTTGTCATAGCGGGTTTTTTTTTTTTTTTTTGGTCATCAAATACCATTCTGGAGTGTTTGTGTGACCAACGAACAACTTCCGCATACTTATAACGTACATCCAATGTATTCAGGATGACCATAGAACAACTTCTGCATACTTATAACGTACATCCAATGTATTCAGGATGACCATAGAACAACTTCTGAACACATATAAAGTGCATCCAATGTATTCCGGATGACCATAGAACAACTTCTGAACACATATAAAGTGCACTTGGAACAACCTCTGATGTCATTCTGGAGAATTAATCTTTAAACGGCCATAACTTTTGAACCGTTTGAGCTAGAAAGACGTTCGATACAGATTTGGAAAGGTCTCGATCAGGGCTACAAGCTACGCGAGTAAGACCATTTTGCTGAAACGTTACGTTTTAACGGTTTTAATGCGTTGTAAAGCATTGGAAATGTTGTGAAGAGACAACTCGGGGACATTTTCCAGCAATGTTGTTGTTGTTGTCATAGCGGGTTTTTTTTTTTTTTTTTTGGTCATCAAATACCATTCTGGAGTGTTTGTGTGACCAACGAACAACTTCCGCATACTTATAACGTACATCTAATGTATTCAGGATGACCATAGAACAACTTCTGCATACTTATAACGTACATCCAATGTATTCAGGATGACCATAGAACAACTTCTGAACACATATAAAGTGCATCCAATGTATTCCGGATGACCATAGAACAACTTCTGAACACATATAAAGTGCACTTGGAACAACCTCTGATGTCATTCTGGAGAATTAATCTTTAAACGGCCATAACTTTTGAACCGTTTGAGCTAGAAAGACGTTCGATACAGATTTGGAAAGGTCTCGATCAGGGCTACAAGCTACGCGAGTAAGACCATTTTGCTGAAACGTTACGTTTTAACGGTTTTAATGCGTTGTAAAGCATTGGAAATGTTGTGAAGAGACAACTCGGGGACATTTTCCAGCAATGTTGTTGTTGTTGTCATAGCGGGTTTTTTTTTTTTTTTTTTGGTCATCAAATACCATTCTGGAGTGTTTGTGTGACCAACGAACAACTTCCGCATACTTATAACGTACATCTAATGTATTCAGGATGACCATAGAACAACTTCTGCATACTTATAACGTACATCCAATGTATTCAGGATGACCATAGAACAACTTCTGAACACATATAAAGTGCATCCAATGTATTCCGGATGACCATAGAACAACTTCTGAACACATATAAAGTGCATCCAATGTATTCCGGATGACCATAGAACAACTTCTGAACACATATAAAGTGCACTTGGAACAACCTCTGATGTCATTCTGGAGAATTAATCTTTAAACGGCCATAACTTTTGAACCGTTTGAGCTAGAAAGACGTTCGATACAGATTTGGAAAGGTCTCGATCAGGGCTACAAGCTACGCGAGTAAGACCATTTTGCTGAAACGTTACGTTTTAACGGTTTTAATGCGTTGTAAAGCATTGGAAATGTTGTGAAGAGACAACTCGGGGACATTTTCCAGCAATGTTGTTGTTGTTGTCATAGCGGGTTTTTTTTTTTTTTTTTTTTTTTTTGGTCATCAAATACCATTCTGGAGTGTTTGTGTGACCAACGAACAACTTCCGCATACTTATAACGTACATCCAATGTATTCAGGATGACCATAGAACAACTTCTGCATACTTATAACGTACATCCAATGTATTCAGGATGACCATAGAACAACTTCTGAACACATATAAAGTGCATCCAATGTATTCCGGATGACCATAGAACAACTTCTGAACACATATAAAGTGCACTTGGAACAACCTCTGATGTCATTCTGGAGAATTAATCTTTAAACGGCCATAACTTTTGAACCGTTTGAGCTAGAAAGACGTTCGATACAGATTTGGAAAGGTCTCGATCAGGGCTACAAGCTACGCGAGTAAGACCATTTTGCTGAAACGTTACGTTTTAACGGTTTTAATGCGTTGTAAAGCATTGGAAATGTTGTGAAGAGACAACTCGGGGACATTTTCCAGCAATGTTGTTGTTGTTGTCATAGCGGGTTTTTTTTTTTTTTTTTTGGTCATCAAATACCATTCTGGAGTGTTTGTGTGACCAACGAACAACTTCCGCATACTTATAACGTACATCCAATGTATTCAGGATGACCATAGAACAACTTCTGCATACTTATAACGTACATCCAATGTATTCAGGATGACCATAGAACAACTTCTGAACACATATAAAGTGCATCCAATGTATTCCGGATGACCATAGAACAACTTCTGAACACATATAAAGTGCACTTGGAACAACCTCTGATGTCATTCTGGAGAATTAATCTTTAAACGGCCATAACTTTTGAACCGTTTGAGCTAGAAAGACGTTCGATACAGATTTGGAAAGGTCTCGATCAGGGCTACAAGCTACGCGAGTAAGACCATTTTGCTGAAACGTTACGTTTTAACGGTTTTAATGCGTTGTAAAGCATTGGAAATGTTGTGAAGAGACAACTCGGGGACATTTTCCAGCAATGTTGTTGTTGTTGTCATAGCGGGTTTTTTTTTTTTTTTTTTTTTTTTTTTTTTTTTTTGGTCATCAAATACCATTCTGGAGTGTTTGTGTGACCAACGAACAACTTCCGCATACTTATAACGTACATCCAATGTATTCAGGATGACCATAGAACAACTTCTGCATACTTATAACGTACATCCAATGTATTCAGGATGACCATAGAACAACTTCTGAACACATATAAAGTGCATCCAATGTATTCCGGATGACCATAGAACAACTTCTGAACACATATAAAGTGCACTTGGAACAACCTCTGATGTCATTCTGGAGAATTAATCTTTAAACGGCCATAACTTTTGAACCGTTTGAGCTAGAAAGACGTTCGATACAGATTTGGAAAGGTCTCGATCAGGGCTACAAGCTACGCGAGTAAGACCATTTTGCTGAAACGTTACGTTTTAACGGTTTTAATGCGTTGTAAAGCATTGGAAATGTTGTGAAGAGACAACTCGGGGACATTTTCCAGCAATGTTGTTGTTGTTGTCATAGCGGTTTTTTTTTTTTTTTTTTTTTTGGTCATCAAATACCATTCTGGAGTGTTTGTGTGACCAACGAACAACTTCCGCATACTTATAACGTACATCCAATGTATTCAGGATGACCATAGAACAACTTCTGCATACTTATAACGTACATCCAATGTATTCAGGATGACCATAGAACAACTTCTGAACACATATAAAGTGCATCCAATGTATTCCGGATGACCATAGAACAACTTCTGAACACATATAAAGTGCACTTGGAACAACCTCTGATGTCATTCTGGAGAATTAATCTTTAAACGGCCATAACTTTTGAACCGTTTGAGCTAGAAAGACGTTCGATACAGATTTGGAAAGGTCTCGATCAGGGCTACAAGCTACGCGAGTAAGACCATTTTGCTGAAACGTTACGTTTTAACGGTTTTAATGCGTTGTAAAGCATTGGAAATGTTGTGAAGAGACAACTCGGGGACATTTTCCAGCAATGTTGTTGTTGTTGTCATAGCGGTTTTTTTTTTTTTTTTTTTTGGTCATCAAATACCATTCTGGAGTGTTTGTGTGACCAACGAACAACTTCCGCATACTTATAACGTACATCTAATGTATTCAGGATGACCATAGAACAACTTCTGCATACTTATAACGTACATCCAATGTATTCAGGATGACCATAGAACAACTTCTGAACACATATAAAGTGCATCCAATGTATTCCGGATGACCATAGAACAACTTCTGAACACATATAAAGTGCATCCAATGTATTCCGGATGACCATAGAACAACTTCTGAACACATATAAAGTGCACTTGGAACAACCTCTGATGTCATTCTGGAGAATTAATCTTTAAACGGCCATAACTTTTGAACCGTTTGAGCTAGAAAGACGTTCGATACAGATTTGGAAAGGTCTCGATCAGGGCTACAAGCTACGCGAGTAAGACCATTTTGCTGAAACGTTACGTTTTAACGGTTTTAATGCGTTGTAAAGCATTGGAAATGTTGTGAAGAGACAACTCGGGGACATTTTCCAGCAATGTTGTTGTTGTTGTCATAGCGGGTTTTTTTT
This sequence comes from Anopheles merus, assembly GCF_017562075.2. Taxonomy (NCBI): domain Eukaryota; kingdom Metazoa; phylum Arthropoda; class Insecta; order Diptera; family Culicidae; genus Anopheles; species Anopheles merus. The sequence goes on along the minus strand of NW_024428250.1, from coordinate 19,336 downwards.
TTTTTTTTGGTCATCAAATACCATTCTGGAGTGTTTGTGTGACCAACGAACAACTTCCGCATACTTATAACGTACATCCAATGTATTCAGGATGACCATAGAACAACTTCTGAACACATATAAAGTACATCCAATGTATTCAGGATGACCATAGAACAACTTCTGAACACATATAAAGTGCATCCAATGTATTCCGGATGACCATAGAACAACTTCTGAACACATATAAAGTGCACTTGGAACAACCTCTGATGTCATTCTGGAGAATTAATCTTTAAACGGCCATAACTTTTGAACCGTTTGAGCTAGAAAGACGTTCGATACAGATTTGGAAAGGTCTCGATCAGGGCTACAAGCTACGCGAGTAAGACCATTTTGCTGAAACGTTACGTTTTAACGGTTTTAATGCGTTGTAAAGCATTGGAAATGTTGTGAAGAGACAACTCGGGGACATTTTCCAGCAATGTTGTTGTTGTTGTCATAGCGGGTTTTTTTTTTTTTTTGGTCATCAAATACCATTCTGGAGTGTTTGTGTGACCAACGAACAACTTCCGCATACTTATAACGTACATCCAATGTATTCAGGATGACCATAGAACAACTTCTGCATACTTATAACGTACATCCAATGTATTCAGGATGACCATAGAACAACTTCTGAACACATATAAAGTGCATCCAATGTATTCCGGATGACCATAGAACAACTTCTGAACACATATAAAGTGCACTTGGAACAACCTCTGATGTCATTCTGGAGAATTAATCTTTAAACGGCCATAACTTTTGAACCGTTTGAGCTAGAAAGACGTTCGATACAGATTTGGAAAGGTCTCGATCAGGGCTACAAGCTACGCGAGTAAGACCATTTTGCTGAAACGTTACGTTTTAACGGTTTTAATGCGTTGTAAAGCATTGGAAATGTTGTGAAGAGACAACTCGGGGACATTTTCCAGCAATGTTGTTGTTGTTGTCATAGCGGTTTTTTTTTTTTTTTTTTTGGTCATCAAATACCATTCTGGAGTGTTTGTGTGACCAACGAACAACTTCCGCATACTTATAACGTACATCCAATGTATTCAGGATGACCATAGAACAACTTCTGCATACTTATAACGTACATCCAATGTATTCAGGATGACCATAGAACAACTTCTGAACACATATAAAGTGCATCCAATGTATTCCGGATGACCATAGAACAACTTCTGAACACATATAAAGTGCACTTGGAACAACCTCTGATGTCATTCTGGAGAATTAATCTTTAAACGGCCATAACTTTTGAACCGTTTGAGCTAGAAAGACGTTCGATACAGATTTGGAAAGGTCTCGATCAGGGCTACAAGCTACGCGAGTAAGACCATTTTGCTGAAACGTTACGTTTTAACGGTTTTAATGCGTTGTAAAGCATTGGAAATGTTGTGAAGAGACAACTCGGGGACATTTTCCAGCAATGTTGTTGTTGTTGTCATAGCGGTTTTTTTTTTTTTTTTTTTTGGTCATCAAATACCATTCTGGAGTGTTTGTGTGACCAACGAACAACTTCCGCATACTTATAACGTACATCTAATGTATTCAGGATGACCATAGAACAACTTCTGCATACTTATAACGTACATCCAATGTATTCAGGATGACCATAGAACAACTTCTGAACACATATAAAGTGCATCCAATGTATTCCGGATGACCATAGAACAACTTCTGAACACATATAAAGTGCATCCAATGTATTCCGGATGACCATAGAACAACTTCTGAACACATATAAAGTGCACTTGGAACAACCTCTGATGTCATTCTGGAGAATTAATCTTTAAACGGCCATAACTTTTGAACCGTTTGAGCTAGAAAGACGTTCGATACAGATTTGGAAAGGTCTCGATCAGGGCTACAAGCTACGCGAGTAAGACCATTTTGCTGAAACGTTACGTTTTAACGGTTTTAATGCGTTGTAAAGCATTGGAAATGTTGTGAAGAGACAACTCGGGGACATTTTCCAGCAATGTTGTTGTTGTTGTCATAGCGGGTTTTTTTTTTTTTTTGGTCATCAAATACCATTCTGGAGTGTTTGTGTGACCAACGAACAACTTCCGCATACTTATAACGTACATCTAATGTATTCAGGATGACCATAGAACAACTTCTGCATACTTATAACGTACATCCAATGTATTCAGGATGACCATAGAACAACTTCTGAACACATATAAAGTGCATCCAATGTATTCCGGATGACCATAGAACAACTTCTGAACACATATAAAGTGCATCCAATGTATTCCGGATGACCATAGAACAACTTCTGAACACATATAAAGTGCACTTGGAACAACCTCTGATGTCATTCTGGAGAATTAATCTTTAAACGGCCATAACTTTTGAACCGTTTGAGCTAGAAAGACGTTCGATACAGATTTGGAAAGGTCTCGATCAGGGCTACAAGCTACGCGAGTAAGACCATTTTGCTGAAACGTTACGTTTTAACGGTTTTAATGCGTTGTAAAGCATTGGAAATGTTGTGAAGAGACAACTCGGGGACATTTTCCAGCAATGTTGTTGTTGTTGTCATAGCGGGTTTTTTTTTTTTTTTTTTGGTCATCAAATACCATTCTGGAGTGTTTGTGTGACCAACGAACAACTTCCGCATACTTATAACGTACATCCAATGTATTCAGGATGACCATAGAACAACTTCTGCATACTTATAACGTACATCCAATGTATTCAGGATGACCATAGAACAACTTCTGAACACATATAAAGTGCATCCAATGTATTCCGGATGACCATAGAACAACTTCTGAACACATATAAAGTGCACTTGGAACAACCTCTGATGTCATTCTGGAGAATTAATCTTTAAACGGCCATAACTTTTGAACCGTTTGAGCTAGAAAGACGTTCGATACAGATTTGGAAAGGTCTCGATCAGGGCTACAAGCTACGCGAGTAAGACCATTTTGCTGAAACGTTACGTTTTAACGGTTTTAATGCGTTGTAAAGCATTGGAAATGTTGTGAAGAGACAACTCGGGGACATTTTCCAGCAATGTTGTTGTTGTTGTCATAGCGGTTTTTTTTTTTTTTTTTTTTGGTCATCAAATACCATTCTGGAGTGTTTGTGTGACCAACGAACAACTTCCGCATACTTATAACGTACATCTAATGTATTCAGGATGACCATAGAACAACTTCTGCATACTTATAACGTACATCCAATGTATTCAGGATGACCATAGAACAACTTCTGAACACATATAAAGTGCATCCAATGTATTCCGGATGACCATAGAACAACTTCTGAACACATATAAAGTGCATCCAATGTATTCCGGATGACCATAGAACAACTTCTGAACACATATAAAGTGCACTTGGAACAACCTCTGATGTCATTCTGGAGAATTAATCTTTAAACGGCCATAACTTTTGAACCGTTTGAGCTAGAAAGACGTTCGATACAGATTTGGAAAGGTCTCGATCAGGGCTACAAGCTACGCGAGTAAGACCATTTTGCTGAAACGTTACGTTTTAACGGTTTTAATGCGTTGTAAAGCATTGGAAATGTTGTGAAGAGACAACTCGGGGACATTTTCCAGCAATGTTGTTGTTGTTGTCATAGCGGTTTTTTTTTTTTTTTTTTTTTGGTCATCAAATACCATTCTGGAGTGTTTGTGTGACCAACGAACAACTTCCGCATACTTATAACGTACATCCAATGTATTCAGGATGACCATAGAACAACTTCTGCATACTTATAACGTACATCCAATGTATTCAGGATGACCATAGAACAACTTCTGAACACATATAAAGTGCATCCAATGTATTCCGGATGACCATAGAACAACTTCTGAACACATATAAAGTGCACTTGGAACAACCTCTGAAGTCATTCTGGAGATTTTATCTTTAAACGGCCATAACTTTTGAACCGTTTGAGCTAGAAAGACGTTCGATACAGATTTGGAAAGGTCTCGATCAGGGCTACAAGCTACGCGAGTAAGACCATTTTGCTGAAACGTTACGTTTTAACGGTTTTAATGCGTTGTAAAGCATTGGAAATGTTGTGAAGAGACAACTCGGGGACATTTTCCAGCAATGTTGTTGTTGTTGTCATAGCGGTTTTTTTTTTTTTTTTTTGGTCATCAAATACCATTCTGGAGTGTTTGTGTGACCAACGAACAACTTCCGCATACTTATAACGTACATCTAATGTATTCAGGATGACCATAGAACAACTTCTGCATACTTATAACGTACATCCAATGTATTCAGGATGACCATAGAACAACTTCTGAACACATATAAAGTGCATCCAATGTATTCGGATGACCATAGAACAACTTCTGAACACATATAAAGTGCATCCAATGTATTCCGGATGACCATAGAACAACTTCTGAACACATATAAAGTGCACTTGGAACAACCTCTGATGTCATTCTGGAGAATTAATCTTTAAACGGCCATAACTTTTGAACCGTTTGAGCTAGAAAGACGTTCGATACAGATTTGGAAAGGTCTCGATCAGGGCTACAAGCTACGCGAGTAAGACCATTTTGCTGAAACGTTACGTTTTAACGGTTTTAATGCGTTGTAAAGCATTGGAAATGTTGTGAAGAGACAACTCGGGGACATTTTCCAGCAATGTTGTTGTTGTTGTCATAGCGGGTTTTTTTTTTTTTTTGGTCATCAAATACCATTCTGGAGTGTTTGTGTGACCAACGAACAACTTCCGCATACTTATAACGTACATCTAATGTATTCAGGATGACCATAGAACAACTTCTGCATACTTATAACGTACATCCAATGTATTCAAGATGACCATAGAACAACTTCTGAACACTTATAAGTGCATCCAATGTATTCAGGATGACCATAGAACAACTTCTGAACACATATAAAGTGCATCCAATGTATTCAGGATGACCATAGAACAACTTCTGAACACATATAAAGTGCACTTGGAACAACCTCTGATGTCATTCTGGAGAATTAATCTTTAAACGGCCATAACTTTTGAACCGTTTGAGCTAGAAAGACGTTCGATACAGATTTGGAAAGGTCTCGATCAGGGCTACAAGCTACGCGAGTAAGACCATTTTGCTGAAACGTTACGTTTTAACGGTTTTAATGCGTTGTAAAGCATTGGAAATGTTGTGAAGAGACAACTCGGGGACATTTTCCAGCAATGTTGTTGTTGTTGTCATAGCGGGTTTTTTTTTTTTTTTTTTTTGGTCATCAAATACCATTCTGGAGTGTTTGTGTGACCAACGAACAACTTCCGCATACTTATAACGTACATCCAATGTATTCAGGATGACCATAGAACAACTTCTGCATACTTATAACGTACATCCAATGTATTCAGGATGACCATAGAACAACTTCTGAACACATATAAAGTGCATCCAATGTATTCCGGATGACCATAGAACAACTTCTGAACACATTTAAAGTGCATCCAATGTATTCCGGATGACCATAGAACAACTTCTGAACACATATAAAGTGCACTTGGAACAACCTCTGATGTCATTCTGGAGAATTAATCTTTAAACGGCCATAACTTTTGAACCGTTTGAGCTAGAAAGACGTTCGATACAGATTTGGAAAGGTCTCGATCAGGGCTACAAGCTACGCGAGTAAGACCATTTTGCTGAAACGTTACGTTTTAACGGTTTTAATGCGTTGTAAAGCATTGGAAATGTTGTGAAGAGACAACTCGGGGACATTTTCCAGCAATGTTGTTGTTGTTGTCATAGCGGGTTTTTTTTTTTTTTTTTTTTTTTTGGTCATCAAATACCATTCTGGAGTGTTTGTGTGACCAACGAACAACTTCCGCATACTTATAACGTACATCAATGTATTCAGGATGACCATAGAACAACTTCTGCATACTTATAACGTACATCCAATGTATTCAGGATGACCATAGAACAACTTCTGAACACATATAAAGTGCATCCAATGTATTCCGGATGACCATAGAACAACTTCTGAACACATATAAAGTGCATCCAATGTATTCAGGATGACCATAGAACAACTTCTGAACACATATAAAGTGCACTTGGAACAACCTCTGATGTCATTCTGGAGAATTAATCTTTAAACGGCCATAACTTTTGAACCGTTTGAGCTAGAAAGACGTTCGATACAGATTTGGAAAGGTCTCGATCAGGGCTACAAGCTACGCGAGTAAGACCATTTTGCTGAAACGTTACGTTTTAACGGTTTTAATGCGTTGTAAAGCATTGGAAATGTTGTGAAGAGACAACTCGGGGACATTTTCCAGCAATGTTGTTGTTGTTGTCATAGCGGGTTTTTTTTTTTTTTTTTGGTCATCAAATACCATTCTGGAGTGTTTGTGTGACCAACGAACAACTTCCGCATACTTATAACGTACATCCAATGTATTCAGGATGACCATAGAACAACTTCTGCATACTTATAACGTACATCCAATGTATTCAGGATGACCATAGAACAACTTCTGAACACATATAAAGTGCATCCAATGTATTCAGGATGACCATAGAACAACTTCTGAACACATATAAAGTGCATCCAATGTATTCCGGATGACCATAGAACAACTTCTGAACACATATAAAGTGCACTTGGAACAACCTCTGATGTCATTCTGGAGAATTAATCTTTAAACGGCCATAACTTTTGAACCGTTTGAGCTAGAAAGACGTTCGATACAGATTTGGAAAGGTCTCGATCAGGGCTACAAGCTACGCGAGTAAGACCATTTTGCTGAAACGTTACGTTTTAACGGTTTTAATGCGTTGTAAAGCATTGGAAATGTTGTGAAGAGACAACTCGGGGACATTTTCCAGCAATGTTGTTGTTGTTGTCATAGCGGGTTTTTTTTTTTTTTTTTGGTCATCAAATACCATTCTGGAGTGTTTGTGTGACCAACGAACAACTTCCGCATACTTATAACGTACATCCAATGTATTCAGGATGACCATAGAACAACTTCTGCATACTTATAACGTACATCCAATGTATTCAGGATGACCATAGAACAACTTCTGAACACATATAAAGTGCATCCAATGTATTCCGGATGACCATAGAACAACTTCTGAACACATATAAAGTGCACTTGGAACAACCTCTGATGTCATTCTGGAGAATTAATCTTTAAACGGCCATAACTTTTGAACCGTTTGAGCTAGAAAGACGTTCGATACAGATTTGGAAAGGTCTCGATCAGGGCTACAAGCTACGCGAGTAAGACCATTTTGCTGAAACGTTACGTTTTAACGGTTTTAATGCGTTGTAAAGCATTGGAAATGTTGTGAAGAGACAACTCGGGGACATTTTCCAGCAATGTTGTTGTTGTTGTCATAGCGGTTTTTTTTTTTTTTTTTGGTCATCAAATACCATTCTGGAGTGTTTGTGTGACCAACGAACAACTTCCGCATACTTATAACGTACATCTAATGTATTCAGGATGACCATAGAACAACTTCTGCATACTTATAACGTACATCCAATGTATTCAGGATGACCATAGAACAACTTCTGAACACATATAAAGTGCATCCAATGTATTCCGGATGACCATAGAACAACTTCTGAACACATATAAAGTGCATCCAATGTATTCCGGATGACCATAGAACAACTTCTGAACACATATAAAGTGCACTTGGAACAACCTCTGATGTCATTCTGGAGAATTAATCTTTAAACGGCCATAACTTTTGAACCGTTTGAGCTAGAAAGACGTTCGATACAGATTTGGAAAGGTCTCGATCAGGGCTACAAGCTACGCGAGTAAGACCATTTTGCTGAAACGTTACGTTTTAACGGTTTTAATGCGTTGTAAAGCATTGGAAATGTTGTGAAGAGACAACTCGGGGACATTTTCCAGCAATGTTGTTGTTGTTGTCATAGCGGTTTTTTTTTTTTTTTTGGTCATCAAATACCATTCTGGAGTGTTTGTGTGACCAACGAACAACTTCCGCATACTTATAACGTACATCTAATGTATTCAGGATGACCATAGAACAACTTCTGCATACTTATAACGTACATCCAATGTATTCAGGATGACCATAGAACAACTTCTGAACACATATAAAGTGCATCCAATGTATTCCGGATGACCATAGAACAACTTCTGAACACATATAAAGTGCATCCAATGTATTCCGGATGACCATAGAACAACTTCTGAACACATATAAAGTGCACTTGGAACAACCTCTGATGTCATTCTGGAGAATTAATCTTTAAACGGCCATAACTTTTGAACCGTTTGAGCTAGAAAGACGTTCGATACAGATTTGGAAAGGTCTCGATCAGGGCTACAAGCTACGCGAGTAAGACCATTTTGCTGAAACGTTACGTTTTAACGGTTTTAATGCGTTGTAAAGCATTGGAAATGTTGTGAAGAGACAACTCGGGGACATTTTCCAGCAATGTTGTTGTTGTTGTCATAGCGGGTTTTTTTTTTTTTTTTTTGGTCATCAAATACCATTCTGGAGTGTTTGTGTGACCAACGAACAACTTCCGCATACTTATAACGTACATCCAATGTATTCAGGATGACCATAGAACAACTTCTGCATACTTATAACGTACATCCAATGTATTCAGGATGACCATAGAACAACTTCTGAACACATATAAAGTGCATCCAATGTATTCCGGATGACCATAGAACAACTTCTGAACACATATAAAGTGCACTTGGAACAACCTCTGATGTCATTCTGGAGAATTAATCTTTAAACGGCCATAACTTTTGAACCGTTTGAGCTAGAAAGACGTTCGATACAGATTTGGAAAGGTCTCGATCAGGGCTACAAGCTACGCGAGTAAGACCATTTTGCTGAAACGTTACGTTTTAACGGTTTTAATGCGTTGTAAAGCATTGGAAATGTTGTGAAGAGACAACTCGGGGACATTTTCCAGCAATGTTGTTGTTGTTGTCATAGCGGTTTTTTTTTTTTTTTTGGTCATCAAATACCATTCTGGAGTGTTTGTGTGACCAACGAACAACTTCCGCATACTTATAACGTACATCTAATGTATTCAGGATGACCATAGAACAACTTCTGCATACTTATAACGTACATCCAATGTATTCAGGATGACCATAGAACAACTTCTGAACACATATAAAGTGCATCCAATGTATTCCGGATGACCATAGAACAACTTCTGAACACATATAAAGTGCATCCAATGTATTCCGGATGACCATAGAACAACTTCTGAACACATATAAAGTGCACTTGGAACAACCTCTGATGTCATTCTGGAGAATTAATCTTTAAACGGCCATAACTTTTGAACCGTTTGAGCTAGAAAGACGTTCGATACAGATTTGGAAAGGTCTCGATCAGGGCTACAAGCTACGCGAGTAAGACCATTTTGCTGAAACGTTACGTTTTAACGGTTTTAATGCGTTGTAAAGCATTGGAAATGTTGTGAAGAGACAACTCGGGGACATTTTCCAGCAATGTTGTTGTTGTTGTCATAGCGGGTTTTTTTTTTTTTTTTTTGGTCATCAAATACCATTCTGGAGTGTTTGTGTGACCAACGAACAACTTCCGCATACTTATAACGTACATCCAATGTATTCAGGATGACCATAGAACAACTTCCGCATACTTATAACGTACATCCAATGTATTCAGGATGACCATAGAACAACTTCTGCATACTTATAAAGTACATCCAATGTATTCAGGATGACCATAGAACAACTTCTGAACACATATAAAGTGCATCCAATGTATTCCGGATGACCATAGAACAACTTCTGAACACATATAAAGTGCACTTGGAACAACCTCTGATGTCATTCTGGAGAATTAATCTTTAAACGGCCATAACTTTTGAACCGTTTGAGCTAGAAAGACGTTCGATACAGATTTGGAAAGGTCTCGATCAGGGCTACAAGCTACGCGAGTAAGACCATTTTGCTGAAACGTTACGTTTTAACGGTTTTAATGCGTTGTAAAGCATTGGAAATGTTGTGAAGAGACAACTCGGGGACATTTTCCAGCAATGTTGTTGTTGTTGTCATAGCGGGTTTTTTTTTTTTTTTTTTGGTCATCAAATACCATTCTGGAGTGTTTGTGTGACCAACGAACAACTTCCGCATACTTATAACGTACATCCAATGTATTCAGGATGACCATAGAACAATTCTGCATACTTATAACGTACATCCAATGTATTCAGGATGACCATAGAACAACTTCTGAACACATATAAAGTGCATCCAATGTATTCCGGATGACCATAGAACAACTTCTGAACACATATAAAGTGCACTTGGAACAACCTCTGATGTCATTCTGGAGAATTAATCTTTAAACGGCCATAACTTTTGAACCGTTTGAGCTAGAAAGACGTTCGATACAGATTTGGAAAGGTCTCGATCAGGGCTACAAGCTACGCGAGTAAGACCATTTTGCTGAAACGTTACGTTTTAACGGTTTTAATGCGTTGTAAAGCATTGGAAATGTTGTGAAGAGACAACTCGGGGACATTTTCCAGCAATGTTGTTGTTGTTGTCATAGCGGTTTTTTTTTTTTTTTTTGGTCATCAAATACCATTCTGGAGTGTTTGTGTGACCAACGAACAACTTCCGCATACTTATAACGTACATCTAATGTATTCAGGATGACCATAGAACAACTTCTGCATACTTATAACGTACATCCAATGTATTCAGGATGACCATAGAACAACTTCTGAACACATATAAAGTGCATCCAATGTATTCCGGATGACCATAGAACAACTTCTGAACACATATAAAGTGCATCCAATGTATTCCGGATGACCATAGAACAACTTCTGAACACATATAAAGTGCACTTGGAACAACCTCTGATGTCATTCTGGAGAATTAATCTTTAAACGGCCATAACTTTTGAACCGTTTGAGCTAGAAAGACGTTCGATACAGATTTGGAAAGGTCTCGATCAGGGCTACAAGCTACGCGAGTAAGACCATTTTGCTGAAACGTTACGTTTTAACGGTTTTAATGCGTTGTAAAGCATTGGAAATGTTGTGAAGAGACAACTCGGGGACATTTTCCAGCAATGTTGTTGTTGTTGTCATAGCGGGTTTTTTTTTTTTTTTTTTGGTCATCAAATACCATTCTGGAGTGTTTGTGTGACCAACGAACAACTTCCGCATACTTATAACGTACATCCAATGTATTCAGGATGACCATAGAACAACTTCCGCATACTTATAACGTACATCCAATGTATTCAGGATGACCATAGAACAACTTCTGCATACTTATAACGTACATCCAATGTATTCAGGATGACCATAGAACAACTTCTGAACACATATAAAGTGCATCCAATGTATTCCGGATGACCATAGAACAACTTCTGAACACATATAAAGTGCACTTGGAACAACCTCTGATGTCATTCTGGAGAATTAATCTTTAAACGGCCATAACTTTTGAACCGTTTGAGCTAGAAAGACGTTCGATACAGATTTGGAAAGGTCTCGATCAGGGCTACAAGCTACGCGAGTAAGACCATTTTGCTGAAACGTTACGTTTTAACGGTTTTAATGCGTTGTAAAGCATTGGAAATGTTGTGAAGAGACAACTCGGGGACATTTTCCAGCAATGTTGTTGTTGTTGTCATAGCGGGTTTTTTTTTTTTTTTTTGGTCATCAAATACCATTCTGGAGTGTTTGTGTGACCAACGAACAACTTCCGCATACTTATAACGTACATCCAATGTATTCAGGATGACCATAGAACAACTTCTGCATACTTATAACGTACATCCAATGTATTCAGGATGACCATAGAACAACTTCTGAACACATATAAAGTGCATCCAATGTATTCCGGATGACCATAGAACAACTTCTGAACACATATAAAGTGCACTTGGAACAACCTCTGATGTCATTCTGGAGAATTAATCTTTAAACGGCCATAACTTTTGAACCGTTTGAGCTAGAAAGACGTTCGATACAGATTTGGAAAGGTCTCGATCAGGGCTACAAGCTACGCGAGTAAGACCATTTTGCTGAAACGTTACGTTTTAACGGTTTAATGCGTTGTAAAGCATTGGAAATGTTGTGAAGAGACAACTCGGGGACATTTTCCAGCAATGTTGTTGTTGTTGTCATAGCGGTTTTTTTTTTTTTTTTTTTTTGGTCATCAAATACCATTCTGGAGTGTTTGTGTGACCAACGAACAACTTCCGCATACTTATAACGTACATCCAATGTATTCAGGATGACCATAGAACAACTTCTGCATACTTATAACGTACATCCAATGTATTCAGGATGACCATAGAACAACTTCTGAACACATATAAAGTGCATCCAATGTATTCCGGATGACCATAGAACAACTTCTGAACACATATAAAGTGCATCCAATGTATTCCGGATGACCATAGAACAACTTCTGAACACATATAAAGTGCACTTGGAACAACCTCTGATGTCATTCTGGAGAATTAATCTTTAAACGGCCATAACTTTTGAACCGTTTGAGCTAGAAAGACGTTCGATACAGATTTGGAAAGGTCTCGATCAGGGCTACAAGCTACGCGAGTAAGACCATTTTGCTGAAACGTTACGTTTTAACGGTTTAATGCGTTGTAAAGCATTGGAAATGTTGTGAAGAGACAACTCGGGGACATTTTCCAGCAATGTTGTTGTTGTTGTCATAGCGGGTTTTTTTTTTTTTTTTTTTTTGGTCATCAAATACCATTCTGGAGTGTTTGTGTGACCAACGAACAACTTCCGCATACTTATAACGTACATCCAATGTATTCAGGATGACCATAGAACAACTTCTGCATACTTATAACGTACATCCAATGTATTCAGGATGACCATAGAACAACTTCTGAACACATATAAAGTGCATCCAATGTATTCCGGATGACCATAGACAACTTCTGAACACATATAAAGTGCATCAATGTATTCCGGATGACCATAGAACAACTTCTGAACACATATAAAGTGCACTTGGAACAACCTCTGATGTCATTCTGGAGAATTAATCTTTAAACGGCCATAACTTTTGAACCGTTTGAGCTAGAAAGACGTTCGATACAGATTTGGAAAGGTCTCGATCAGGGCTACAAGCTACGCGAGTAAGACCATTTTGCTGAAACGTTACGTTTTAACGGTTTTAATGCGTTGTAAAGCATTGGAAATGTTGTGAAGAGACAACTCGGGGACATTTTCCAGCAATGTTGTTGTTGTTGTCATAGCGGGTTTTTTTTTTTTTTTTGGTCATCAAATACCATTCTGGAGTGTTTGTGTGACCAACGAACAACTTCTGCATACTTAAAACGTACATCCAATGTATTCAGGATGACTATAGAACAACTTCTGAACACATATAAAGTGCATCCAATGTATTCAGGATGACCATAGAACAACTTCTGATTACGTATAAAGTATATCCAATGTATTCAGGATGACCATAGAACAACTTCTGAACACATATAAAGTGCATCCAATGTATTCAGGATGACCATAGAACAACTTCTGAACACATATAAAGTGCACTTGGAACAACCTCTGATGTCATTCTGGAGAATTAATCTTTAAACGGCCATAACTTTTGAACCGTTTGAGCTAGAAAGACGTTCGATACAGATTTGGAAAGGTCTCGATCAGGGCTACAAGCTACGCGAGTAAGACCATTTTGCTGAAACGTTACGTTTTAACGGTTTTAATGCGTTGTAAAGCATTGGAAATGTTGTGAAGAGACAACTCGGGGACATTTTCCAGCAATGTTGTTGTTGTTGTCATAGCGGGTTTTTTTTTTTTTTTTTTGGTCATCAAATACCATTCTGGAGTGTTTGTGTGACCAACGAACAACTTCCGCATACTTATAACGTACATCCAATGTATTCAGGATGACCATAGAACAACTTCTGCATACTTATAACGTACATCCAATGTATTCAGGATGACCATAGAACAACTTCTGAACACATATAAAGTGCATCCAATGTATTCCGGATGACCATAGAACAACTTCTGAACACATATAAAGTGCACTTGGAACAACCTCTGATGTCATTCTGGAGAATTAATCTTTAAACGGCCATAACTTTTGAACCGTTTGAGCTAGAAAGACGTTCGATACAGATTTGGAAAGGTCTCGATCAGGGCTACAAGCTACGCGAGTAAGACCATTTTGCTGAAACGTTACGTTTTAACGGTTTAATGCGTTGTAAAGCATTGGAAATGTTGTTGTGAAGAGACAACTCGGGGACATTTTCCAGCAATGTTGTTGTTGTTGTCATAGCGGTTTTTTTTTTTTTTTTTTTTGTCATCAAATACCATTCTGGAGTGTTTTTGTGACCAACGAACAACTTCCGCATACTTATAACGTACATCTAATGTATTCAGGATGACCATAGAAAAACTTCTGCATACTTATACGTACATCCAATGTATTCAGGATGACCATAGAACAACTTCTGAACACATATAAAGTGCATCCAATGTATTCCGGATGACCATAGAACAACTTTGAAACATATAAAGTGCATCCAATGTATTCCGGATGACCATAGAACAACTTCTGAACACAATATAAAGTGCACTGGAACAACCTCTGATGTCATTCTGGAGAATTAATCTTTAAACGGCCATAACTTTTGAACCGTTTGAGCTAGAAAGACGTTCGATACAGATTTGGAAAGGTCTCGATCAGGGCTACAAGCTACGCGAGTAAGACCATTTGCTGAAACGTTACGTTTTAACGGTTTTAATGCGTTGTAAAGCATTGGAAATGTTGTGAAGAGACAACTCGGGGACATTTTCCAGCAATGTTGTTGTTGTTGTCATAGCGGTTTTTTTTTTTTTTTTGGTCATCAAATACCATTCTGGAGTGTTGTGTGTGACCAACGAACAACTTCCGCATACTTATAACGTACATCTAATGTATTCAGGATGACCATAGAACAACTTCTGCATACTTATAACGTACATCCAATGTATTCAGGATGACCATAGAATAGAACAATTCTGAACACATATAAAGTGCATCCAATGTATTCGGATGACCATAGAACAACTTCTGAACACATATAAAGTGCATCCAATGTATTCCGGATGACCATAGAACAACTTCTGAACACATATAAAGTGCACTTGGAACAACCTCTGATGTCATTCTGGAGAATTAATCTTTAAACGGCCATAACTTTTGAACCGTTTGAGCTAGAAAGACGTTCGATACAGATTTGGAAAGGTCTCGATCAGGGCTACAAGCTACGCGAGTAAGACCATTTTGCTGTGAAACGTTACGTTTTAACGGTTTAATGCGTTGTAAAGCATTGGAAATGTGTGTGAAGAGACAACTCGGGGACATTTTCCAGCAATGTTGTTGTTGTTGTCATAGCGGGTTTTTTTTTTTTTTTTTTTGGTCATCAAATACCATTCTGGAGTGTTTGTGTGACCAACGAACAACTCCGCATACTTATAACGTACATCCAATGTATTCAGGATGACCATAGAACAACTTCTGCATACTTAAACGTACATCCAATGTATTCCATGACCATAGACAAACTTTGAACACATAACGTACATCCAATGTATTCAGGATGACCATAGAACACAACTTCTGAACACATATAAAGTGCATCCAATGTTTCCGGAGACCACTAGAACAACTTCGAAAAATAATAAAGTGCCCTTGAACAACCTCTGATGTCCGTTTGGAGAAATTAATCATTTTTAAACAGGCCAAACTTTTGAACCGTTAAAGCTAGAAAGACTTCGCATACTTATAACGTAATCCAATGTATTCAGGATGACCATAGAACAACTTCTGAACACATATGAAGTGCATCCAATGTATTCCGGATGACCATAGAACAACTTCTGAACACATATAAAGTGCACTTGGAACAACGTCTGACTTCATTCTGGAGTGTTTATCTTTAAACGGTCATAACTTTTGAACCGTTTGAGCTAGAAAGACGTTCGATACAGATTTGGAAAGGTCTCGATCAGGGCTACAACCTACGCGAGTAAGACCATTTTGCTGTAACGTTACGTTTTAACGGTTTTAATGCGTTGTAAAGCATTGGAAATGTTGTGAAGAGACAACTCGGGGACATTTTCCAGCAATGTTGTTGTTGTTGTCATAGCGGGTTTTTTTTTTTTTTTGGTCATCAAATACCATTCTGGAGTGTTGTGTGACCAACGAACAACTTCCGCATACTATATAACGTACATCCAATGTATTCAGGATGACCATAGAACAACTTCTGCATACTTATAACGTACATCCAATGTATTCAGGATGACATAGAGAAAACTTCTGAACACATATAAAGTGCATCCAATGTATTCCGGATGACCATAGAACAACTTCTGAACACATAAGAAGTGCACTTGGAACAACGTCTGATGTCATTCTGGAGAATTAATCTTTAAACGGCCATAACTTTTGAACCGTTTGAGCTAGAAAGACGTTCGATACAGATTTGGAAAGGTCTCGATCAGGGCTACAAGCTACGCGAGTAACCATTTTGCTGAAACGTTACGTTTAACGGTTTTAATGCGTTGTAAAGCATTGGAAATGTTGTGAAGAGACAACTCGGGGACATTTTCCAGCAATGTTGTTGTTGTTGTCATAGCGGTTTTTTTTTTTTTTTTTTTTGGTCATCAAATACCATTCTGGAGTGTTTGTGTGACCAACGAACAACTTCCGCATATTATAACGTACATCCAATGTATTCAGGATGACCATAGAACAAACTTCTGCATACTTATAACGTACATCCAATGTATTCAGGATGACCATAGAACAACTTTGAACAATATAAAGTGCATCCAATGTATTCCGGATGACCATAGAACAACTGAACACATATAAAGTGCATCCATGTATCCGGATGACCATAGAACAACTTCTGAACACATATAAAGTGCACTTGGAACAACCTCTGATGTCATTCTGGAGAATTAATCTTTAAACGGCCATAACTTTTGAACCGTTTGAGCTAGAAAGACGTTCGATACAGATTTGGAAAGGTCTCGATCAGGGCTACAAGCTACGCGAGTAAGACCATTTTTGTGAAACGTTACGTTTTAACGGTTTTAATGCGTTGTAAAGCATTGGAAATGTTGTGAAGAGACAACTCGGGGACATTTTCCAGCAATGTTGTTGTTGTTGTCATAGCGGGGTTTTTTTTTTTTTTTTTTGGTCATCAAATACCATTCTGGAGTTTGTGTGACCAACGAACAACTTCTGAACACATATGAAGTGCATCCAATGTATTCAGGATGACCATAGAACAACTTCTGATTACGTATAAAGTATATCCAATGTATTCAAGATGACCATAGAACAACTTCTGAACACATATAAATTGCATCCAATGTATTCCGGATGGCCAAAGAACAACTTCTGAACACATATAAAGTGCACTTGGAACAACCTCTGATGTCATTCTGGAGAATTAATCTTTAAACGGCCATAACTTTTGAACCGTTTGAGCTAGAAAGACGTTCGATACAGATTTGGAAAGGTCTCGATCAGGGCTACAAGCTACGCGAGTAAGACCATTTTGCTGAAACGTTACGTTTTAACGGTTTTAATGCGTTGTAAAGCATTGGAAATGTGTGAAGAGACAAACTCGGGGACATTTTTCCAGCAATGTTGTGTTGTTGTCATAGCGGTTTTTTTTTTTTTTTTGGTCATCAAATACCATTCTGGAGTGTTTGGTGTGACAACGAACAACTTCCGCAACTTATACGTACATCTTGTATTCAGGATGACCATAGAACAACTCTGCATACTTATAACGTACATCCAATGTATTCAGGATGACCATAGAACAACTTCTGAACACATATAAAGTGCATCCAATGTATTCCGGATGACCATAGAACAACTTCTGAACACATATAAAGTGCATCCAATGTATTCCGGATGACCATAGAACAACTTCTGAACACATATGAAGTGCACTTGGAACAACCTCTGAAGTCATTCTGGAGAATTAATCTTAAACGGCCATAACTTTTGAACCGTTTGAGCTAGAAAGACGTTCGATACAGATTTGGAAAGGTCTCGATCAGGGCTACAAGCTACGCGAGTAAGACCATTTTGCTGAAACGTTACGTTTTAACGGTTTTAATGCGTTGTAAAGCATGGAAATGTTGTGAAGAGCAACTCGGGGACATTTCCAGCAATTGTTTTGTTGTTGTTGTTGTCATAGCGGGTTTTTTTTTTTTTTTTTTTTGGTCATCAAATACCATTCTGGAGAGTGTTTGTGTGACCAACGAACAACTTCCGCATACTTATAACGTACATCTAATGTATTCAGGATGACCATAGAACAACTTCTGCATACTTATAACGTACATCCAATGTATTCAGGATGACCATAGAACAACTTTGCACTATAAAGTGCATCCAATGTATTCCGGATGACCATAGAACAACTTCTGAACACATATAAAGTGCATCCAATGTATTCCGGATGACCATAGAACAACTTCTGAAACAATATAAAGTGCACTGGAACAACTCTGATGTCATTCTGGAGAATAATCTTTAAACGGCCATAACTTTTGAAACGTTTGAGCTAGAAAGACGTTCGATACAGATTTGGAAAGGTCTCGATCAGGGCTACAAGCTACGCGAGTAAGACCATTTTGCTGAAACGTTACGTTTTAAACGGTTTTAATGCGTTGTAAAGCATTGGAAATGTTGTGAAGAGACAACTCGGGGACATTTTCCAGCAATGTGTTGTTGTTGTCATAGCGGGTTTTTTTTTTTTTTTTTTTTTGGTCATCAAATACCATTCTGGAGTGTTTGTGTGACAACGAACAACTTCCGCATACTTATAAGTACATCCAATGTATTCAGGATGACCAATAGAACAACTTCTGCATACTTATAACGTACATCCAATGTATTCAGGATGACCATAGAACAACTTCTGAACACATATAAAGTGCATCCAATGTATTCCGGATGACCATAGAACAACTTCTGAACACATATAAAGTGAATCCAATGTATTCCGGATGACCATAGAACAACTTCTGAACACATATAAAGTGCACTTGGAACAACCTCTGATGTCATTCTGGAGAATTAATCTTTAAACGGCCAAACTTTTGAACCGTTTGAGCTAGAAAGACGTTCGATACAGATTTGGAAAGGTCTCGATCAGGGCTACAAGCTACGCGAGTAAGACCATTTTGCTGAAACGTTACGTTTTAACGGTTTTAATGCGTTGTAAAGCATTGGAAATGTTGTGAAGAGACAACTCGGGGACATTTTCCAGCAATGT
>NW_024428249.1:0-34801 GCF_017562075.2 Anopheles merus | reverse complement strand
GGGAGAAACGCATTCTCCTAGACGCATGCGGAGAAACGCATGCGGGAATTCGCATGCCGACGTGTTGGAGTCGACGTCAGGATTAAAATTCGATTTGACCGTTTATTGCGACAACCAGACGTCCGTATAAATATTGGAAGAATTTTTTCACCGCAAACATATAGCGTATGCTCTTTATCTACATGCATATACTTTTGTTGTACCTTATTCAGGGTTGTGACGCGAACTGAATAGGACGCTCTGTGCCGTGGGATATACATGGCTCAATACTGCACCAACTCCATATGGAGAAGCATCTGTTGCCAACAAAAGTGGTAGTTCTGGTGAATAATGCACTAAGCATTCATTAGATTGAATATGCTCTTTCACTTTTTGGAATGATTTCTCTTGTTCGTTGTTCCATTTAAATTGAGTATCATTCTTTAGCAAGTTGTTTAAAGGATAGAGAATTGTGCTCAGATCTCGCATAGACCTTCCATAGTAGTTACCAGACCCACACACGAACGTACTTCGTCTTTGTTACTTGGCCTGCGCATATTAGCAATTGCTTCGATCTTGTCACGCATTTTGTGTATACCATGTTCACCTATGGTGTAGCCACAATAATCTATTTGTTAAGCAAAAAATATGCATTTTTCTTTGTTCAGGCGTATGTTTCTATCCTTTAGTCGTTTTAAGACTTCTTCTAGCCTTTGCAAATGAATTTGATCATGGGCCAGTGATTTTAATTATTTTTCTTCTTCATTGGCACAACAACCGTTGTCGGTCAAGGCCTGCCTGTACCCACCCCACTAGTGAAGTGAGCTTGGCTTTCAGTGACTCATTGTTACCATAGCAGGATAGTCAGTCTACTATGTATGGGGCCGGTCTATTTGGACAGAGACAGGACAGAGGCTTGAACCCATGACGGGCATGTTGTTAAGTCGTACGAGTTGACGACTGTACCACCAGACCGGCCAGTAATATTAATATCATCGAGAAATACGCTTACCCCTAAAATTCCATGCAGGATTCCTTCCATTTGCCGTTCCCAAATCGCCGGGGCTGATGCAATACCATACATCAAACGCTTTGGACGAAACAGTCCTCGATGAGTATTAAGAGTCACCATCTCAAGATCTTCGGGTGACCTCCTTTTGCAAATAAGCTTGTGCTAAATCGATTTTTGAAAACCGTTTACCACCAGCTAAGGACGCAAACAACTCTTCTACAGTTGGTAATTCTTCTACACCGCAGCTTAGCTCCGAGATATCGACTCTTCGCTCTCTACATGATTGTATCAGCGGCTTCACTCTCACACTGAAGCCTTCGGATCTGCTGTTTGTTATTGGCGATTTCAATCAGCCTAGCATAAGCTGGTCCACAGCTGATCCTTCGTCCTCGCCAGCATACTCATCAATCACGCACTATGAACCAACTGCGCGCTCACTGGCCAACATCACCTTTGTGGATGGATTTAAATTTAACGGATTAGTGCAACTTAATCACATCAATAATTCGCACGGACGCATGCTTGACCTGCTCTACGCTAACAATGCTGCAGCTAAATTGTGTTCGCCTGTCTTTCCAAGTGTTGTTCCGCTTGTACCTCTTGAGTCCTACCATCCGGCGTTTGACTTCAATATACGTATTAACTCGTCGACCCTACGCAATTCGACGACTCGACAAAACTCGACGACAACCGCATTTATCGTTATAACTTTGCTAAAGCTGACTATGTGAAACTGAACGACATGATATCAATGTTTAACAATAGCTTTCATTGTTCCAATTTTGTTTCACTTGACGAAGCAGTATGTTCATTCTCGTCCTTCATGCTGCAAGCCTTTGTTGTATGCGTCCCAGTTCAGCGTCCTAAACCTAACCCCCTCTGGGCGGACCGCACACTCAAACGACTCAAACGTGTAAAAAGAGCTGCTTATCGTCACTACCAAACGCGCCGCTGCCAAAGATCTCGCTCTATCTACTTTGACACGCACTCTTTATACTGCAGCTATAACAGGTTTCGATATCGCAGATATTTGAGTAAAATTCAACCTAACCTCTGCAGGTGGCCTGACTCGTTTTGGCGCTTCTACAACAGCAAAACAAAATCCACGCATACACCGAAATCCATTACGTACAAAGGAGCAACAAGTGCCAACACTAATGAAATGTGCAATCTCTTCGCGGATCGCTTCGCAGATTGCTTTTCACCGGCCATGAATGATACCGATACCATTGATGCTGCTCTCGTCAACACTCCGGCTGGCGCAATTAACATGAGCACTCCTTTCATCGACAGTGAGATCGTTTTATCTGCCCTAGCGCAACTAAAGCCTTCCTTCGCTCCTGGACCCGACGGAATTCCTTCTACCGTGCTGAAACGCTGTCAAACGACAGTAGCACCTATCCTTGCAAAATTGTTCAATGCATCGCTAGCCAAAGGCTACTTTCCAAAAACATGGAGGAAATCTTGGATGGTTCCTATTTACAAAAAGGGCGACAGGACAGATGCCATCAACTACCGGGGTATTACATCTTTGTATGCCATTGCCAAGGTGAACTAGTGGTATACAAACATCTGCTACATGCATGCCGCAGCTACCTAAGCCCGTATCAACATGGATTCGTGCCAAAAAAGTCGACTACCACGAACCTGGTTGAATTGTAACCTATTGCACTAGTCAAATTGATGCCGGAGCTCAAGTCCATGCAATTTATACAGATCTGAAAGCAGCATTCAACTCTCTTCCGCACGCAATTCTTCTCGCTAAACTCGATAAGCTAAGATTTCCCAGCTCGCTCGTACAGTGGCTTAAGTCTTACCTAATTAATCGCACATACATGGTGAAAATTGATAAGCACATGTCCAAAGAAATAGTCAGCAGCTCGGGTGTGCCACAAGGAAGCAATATTGGCCCGCTTCTCGTCATATTGTTCATCAACGATGTTACCCTCGCTTTACCTCCCGACAGTGTCAGTCTGTTTGCCGACGACGCAAAAATTTTTGCGCCTATTCACAGCACAGGTGATTGTACATTCCTGCAAGACTGCATCGAAATTTTCTGTTCGTGGTGCAAGCGTAATGGACTGACTATCTGCATCGAGAAATGCTACTGTGTGTCTTTTAGTCGATGCAGGAGCCCAGTCACTGGGACCTACTTCATGGACGGCACTGCAGTTAATCGACAGAATCATGCCAAAGACCTGGGCGTTCTGCTTGACTCTAGTTTGAACTTTAAAGAGCATATCGATGACGTTGTAGCCAGAGAAAATCAATTACTTGGCGTGGTTATCCGGACAACTAATGAATTCCGCAACCCCATGTGCATCAAAGCTGTCTACAACTGTATCGTTCGTTCGGTTCTGGAATATTCGTGCGTAGTCTGGAGCCCAACTACCGCTTCTTCAATTGCTCGACTTGAGGCGATTCAACGTAAGCTCACGCGATATGCCCTACGCCTTCTTCCCTGGCAGGATCGCAATAATCTTCCTCCGTATGCTGCGCGGTGCCGTCTTCTAGGCCTTGAACCTCTTTCGGTTAGAAGACGCAATGCACAGTGCTCTTTCATCGCTGGATTGCTAAATGGCTCTATCGACTCATCGCCTTTGTTGCATCGAGTCGATATCTATGCACCATCCCGAACACTTAGGTCTAGAGAAACTCTACGGCTCGCTCAACCCCGTTCCAGTGCTGGTCGGTCTGACCCTATGCTCCGCATGTCGGCTGTCTTCAACACTGTCTCGGATTGCTTCGACTTCGACATCTCAACTCAGTGCTTCAAGAAACGTCTCCGGCTTTTGCCGTGGTCGCAGTGAATTGCGATGCAAATCTTATTTTTGCTATGTATTTTTTTTAATTGAACTGTTACATCTTAATTAGGCCATACGGCCCGTTGAAGATTAAATAATAATAATAATAATAATAATAATAATGGGTGTTGATCAACCTGCAACTTTTGATTAACAGTTTGCTTGTAATCTCCGCAAATTCGTACTTTACCTTCTGCCTACCGCACCGGTTAAATCGGCGTTTCCCATTTGCTGGTTGGTACTTCTTCTAGCACGTCCTCTGCAACAAGCTTGTCAAGCTCTTGATCCACAGCATCGATTAAGTTGTATTGTATTGTTTATTGTATTAAGTGTGTTGCGAAAGCAACTTCGTCGGCTCCTCGACGATAGCGAATATGAAAAATAACGACCGTTTTCACAAACGTACAATATACTTTATTAATCACCGGCTCGACCGAATGTAACTATTAACTGTAGTTTTAAAAACGCGGTCTTTGTCGTTCGCTAGTTTTGAAAGAGGTCGATTATCCTACGCACGGTCTATTTAAGCCCTTTCTTCCCGCGATGGCCGTTGCGCCATCGCGTTACGCAGCGAACGTTGCCCTTTTCCCGATATCCGAATTTCGAACATCGACTTTGACAGCCGAGATGTTTACACCTAACTCCTGTCATTATCTATTTGTTTTGGTTTGCGTGTGCCATAAAAGAGGCACGCGGTTTGTCGGCACAGTTACATGTAACATTCTCCCCCCCGGTATGACGCTCTCAGTGGATTACCTACGTTGTGCCGACGTCTAAAATAGCTATATTTACCGCAGGTCTCTCTATCATCCCACTCTCAGTCTGTACGGTCACGCGCCGTACCTGATTGTCGGCCGTTCGGCACACCTTCACAATGCGTCCCCTAGGCCAGCAGTTTCGTGGGTTGTTGGAGTCCGCTATCAATACTAAATCGCCCTCAGCTATTAATTTCGTAGGCTGGTGCCATTTTGTCCGTCTCGTCAATGTTGGTAGGTATTCGGAAACCCATCGCTTCCAAAACATATCTGCAAACTGTTGTGCCGATTTCCAGGATTTACGCATCAAAGGGATCGAATCGTCAAACGGCAACAGTGGCTTACTTCCATTTGAGCTGCCTAAAATGAAGTGATTTGGTGTTAGTGGGGACTCGGATTCATTTTCTAACGGAATGTCTGTCAAGGGTCGCGAATTTACAATCAACTCTACTTCACTCAACCTAGCCCGAAGCAGCTCGTCGGTAGGGTGATGGGGAAGATCGAAGGAGGAAAGCGTCTTTTTTATCGATTGGATGAGTCTTTCCCATGACCCACCAAAATGCGGTGCGGCAGGTGGGTTAAACACCCATCTCGTCCCAAGCTGTACAAATTCTGCCATCAACCGTTCTGCATCAATCAGCGCCGCTGCTTCCTTGAGCTCTCGCGATGCACCTACAAAGTTAGTGCCCCGGTTACTAATGAACTCCAACGGCATTCCCTTCCGCGCTGTGAAGTTGCGGATAGCAAAAATGCAAGAGTCCGTAGAGAGGCTATGCGCAACCTCGATGTGAATTCCTCTTGTGGTGAGACAGGTGAAAATCACTCCCCACCGTTTTTCGGTTCGTCTTCCGACTGCGACTACCATCGGTCCGAAATAGTCAACACCCGTGTACGAGAAGGGATGTTGAAACGCAGCCAGCCGTTGGTACGGGAGATCTCCCATTGCAGGATTTTGTGGTGTGGCACGTCGCACTTTGCAGTATTGACAACAGCGTCTTACTCGGTTATAAGTGGCTTTAAGTTGTGGAACATGGTATTTGAGTCTTATTTCGTTAATCGCCGTTTGATGGTTGGCATGTCGATATTTGTGATGGTACCAACTAATCAGCAGGCCGGTTGCATAATGCTGATTTGGGATGATAACTGGTCGCTTGGTATCATCGCCAACCCATACGCATTTATCAATCCTCCCTCTCATACGCAGCACTCCTTGTTTGTCGATTAACGGGCTCAGTTTGTACAACGGACTTGCTTTGTTAAGTGGCTGTTTCCACGGATGTATTTGTAGCTCACTATTATCGAGTAATCTTATATCATCCTCATAGTGATCTTTCTGTACTTGCTTGTAAATTGCGTATTCAGCTCGTTCCAATTCATCATGCGTTAGCCCTCCTTGCTGCTTAGTCCTTTCTTTTCGGCAGTTATTAAAGAAGCGGTAAACATACGCAACAGCCCTTACCAATCTGTGCCATTTAGAAAATCGAGTGAACTCGATAGTCGAAGTGTTAATCGAGTGATGAAGCAAAGTATGACGCATTTCTTCATCTGTCTCTCCTGCTTAATTTTGATTGTTTGGCCACTCGCTGACAGACTCCCATAAAAAGTCAGGGCCACGGAACCATCTGCTAGTAGGGCTGAGTTCCGGTACTTTCTGCCATTTCGTGCCTTCATCGGCAATGTTTCCCTTAGTGGATACCCAATTCCAGTCACTAGCATTCGTGGTCTCGACGATCTCGCAAACTCGTACGGCCACAAACTGGCTGTATCTTCTATGGTCTGCATTTATCCAACTTATAACCGTACGTGAATCTGTCCAATATACTTCACGATTGATGTGCAGCCGATGTGAGCCCTTTATCGTCTGGGCCAAGCGTGCTCCTATTACTGCTGCTTGAAGCTCAAGCCTCGGTATCGACGTAAAGGTTAAAGGAGCAACCTTAGTTTTCAAGCCGACGAGCGCACACTCTATCAACCCATCTTCCTCAAACCTTAAATAGGCAACAGCAGCCATTCCGTTTTCGCTGGCGTCACAGAAAACATGCAGTTCTATGTTGCAGTGATTTATATTTACGGCTTGACGATAACATCTCGGAATGCTTACTAACTGTATGCTGGGCAGAACGGATGCCCAAGTTTGCCACTTCACAAGCAGATTGCCAGTAACTTTCTCGTCCCGTTGGATCTTTGCGCGCCACACTTCTTGCAGTAAGACCTTCAGGTATATTAAGAGGTGGCCAATAAGCCCCAAAGGATCATATATCGACATCAATATTCTTAAAATATCTCTCTTTGTAGGTAAACCTCCTTGAAGCAATGTTTGCGGCTCATATCTCGGAGAGACCTTGAATGTGAACACATCTGTCTCTGTGTTCCACCACATACCAAGTACCTTCTCTGTTGCCATTTCTATTTCAACTGGTACATTTACTTCTACGGGTTCAACCCGGTTCAACGCGGCCTTGACTTTGATTGAATTTGACAACCAATTGCGGATCTCAAATCCACCTTGGGCGTGAATGAAGCACACATCCCGAGCTAGCTGAATGGCTTCATCTTCGGTTTCTACGCTGGAGAGCATGTCATCAACGTAATGCTCATATTTAATGCATTCGACTGCTCTCGGATACTCTATTTCGAATCGATCAGCGTTTAAGTTCTTCACATAGTGTGCGGTGCTTGGGGAACATGCTGCGCCAAACGTCATTACTTTAAGCACGTATGTTTGTGGGGTGCTTCCAATCTTTCCATCATTCCAAAGGAACATCTGACTGCGTTGGTCGCGTGGGTTCATTCGTACCTGGAAGAACATTTCTCGAATGTCGCCTGTTACTGCTACTTTGTACTCACGGAATTTATAAAGGACGTTGAGTAGCCCTACGAGTTGATCCGGTCCAGTCAGCAGGACGGAATTTAAACTGACCCCGTTCACTTTTGCTGCAGCGTCAAATACGATTCGAATTTTGCCAGGTTTATTTGGGTTCGTGACTGGAAATATAGGCAAATACCAGTCATTCGGCTCACTGGCGTTTTGCTCGGTTTGGGTGAGTTTTCTTATATATCCCCTTTGCTCGTACTCCACTATCTTAGCGTGCATTGTGGTGGCTAGCTCTGGATCACGACGCAGTTTTCTCTCCAAGCACTCGTGACGTTTCAAAGCCATTGCTCTGCTATTGGGAAGCTTAACCGTATTATATTTCCAGAGGAGGCTTGCTTCAAAATGCCCATCTATCAACCGAACATTTGAGGCGAGGATATTCAGCGCACGTTCTTCATCATCGGAGCGCAAATGTTTAACAAGACGGTACAACCCCAACGATTCTAAAGAGAAGTACTCCTTTAATGCCAGATCCATCTCATCATCTTTCATTTTGTTGCAGGGACAAATATGCACATTCAAGGATTTATTTTCATCATTCCCAGTATCGGATGTACTGCGTTTACACGGCCCATAAACCACCCATCCAAGTCGGGATACGACGACAACGGCAGCCCTTTTAGATGATTGTACTCAGCTGCTAATTGCGTCGGTGTCACTGTCTGGCTGCATAAACCAAGCGTGCGAACCGTGTGTACTGCTTTCATGTCATACACGGTAGACGCTCCAGTGCCAGATATTTTCACGGAAAGCTCTACCGACTGCTCCTCGACTCTGCTCTGGTTTCCGGTCCACGATATGCACAAGGGGCGATACTATTGACCCGATTGCTCTCTTGCTGAGTGTCCGGTTGGACTTGGTTGTTACTTGGTGAATGTAGCAACCGATGATGACGACGTTCACACCCATGCATTCCACATAAAACATGGACGTCACAAGCACCCTGATGCTTTCGAAGACATGTCCTGCATCGAGATCCACGTTTAATTAGCGTCCAACGTGAATGCACACTCATCCCCAGAAACTTGCTGCACACGGATAGGGCTTGTTATTCTCCATGGCAAGCAACACAATGCTCTGTGTTGCCCTCAGATGTTGACTGTGCTGGCGCTGGTTTTATGGTCGTACCTGTGGAGTGAACGTTCTGATAAGCGTACTTACGGTCGTGATGACGATCATTAGACTCAACCTTCACCTCCCTACGACCGCTCGTATGCTTCACGCCTCGGCTGGCAGCGCGTACCAGTTCCTTCACCCAATCGTTGAATACGGCCAGTGTAGTGTGCGTGCAGCGGTTTTGGTAGTAGTACCAGTTCAGCCTCACGTACGGCGGCAGCTTGTCCACGAGCTCCTCCAGCAGTGGTCCTCCGTTGAAGTAGCTGTGTAGTCCAGAGCCCGTTATAGATGCACAGAAGTTCCTCACAGCGACACCATAATCCACAAGTGCATCGAATCGGTCATCCTTCGGGGGCGGCATACGACGAATGTTGGCCATCAGCGTATTGACGACCAGCTCTGGGCGTCCGTAGCATTCTTTGAGGATTTCGATGGCCTCGGGAATACTGTCCGGATATAGTAGGCAACTAGCGACTGCCTCACGAGCCTTACCCCTTAAACATGCCTGTAGCCGTAACATGTTTTCATCGTTGGTGTAACCGCATATAGCCGTGGAGTGTTCGTAATTGGCTATGAACGCCATCCATTCCTTGGGGTCCCCGCTAAAAGGTGGCAGCTCACGACTCGTACACCATCGCGCTGAGACCTGACTCTCGTTAAAGGAAGGAAAATTTGCCGCGTAGTTCTGTGCCCCGGTTCGTGGCGCTTGGGTCGTTCCTTCTGGTCTCACTGGCACAAAACTTACGGCTGGTCTGTATGACTCCTCAGGCTGCCTTGCGGTGTAGCTCGTCGAGGGGCGGCACGATTCCTCTAGTAGCTGTTTACTTTCGGCCAAACGACGGAGCTCACTTCTTTCAATGGCCAGAAGTTTCTCCTCTAACAGCCGTTGCTCAAACTGCTTTTCGATCTTCCTCAACTCTTCGTCGATCGCTGTGGATTGTCTCACAGGATGTTTCGCCGGCACAGCAACCACTTGGGGCGGTAGGCGGTAGTTCTCCGACCGTATCGGTCCAGCAACCGTGGCTGGGATGTGGTTACCTGGTTGTCGTCCAGTAACCGCAGCTGGGATGTGGCTGCCTAGCTCTCGGTGGTCTGGTTCATCGCGATAATCGGTATCGTGTAGCAGCTGTGCAACTTCTCTCTCCGTATCGACAATCGATGGTGTGGTTTCAACCACAACGTCAGCTATTTCGCGCTCGATCGCCGCTAGCTCGCGCTTAGCTTCGCGAGCTCTCTTTACCAGCTCATGCAGGGTGTCGTTCCGTAGTTTAGATGATGCTCTCGATAATATCGATGATGCCCGTCCAGCTTCCGTAGGCTTAGTTGTAGAATTGGCCAACGGATCTGTGCTGGTTCTACCGGATCCACGGACGCTACCTGGTCTAGCAACGAAGGGAGGAAGCTGCTCCAGTCCTTCGCGAAGAGGTTCTCCTCGAGGCGGGATCGGTGTACGGGATATTCTGCGAACTTCACTGAACTCACTCGCGACGGTACCTTAACGGTTGGCGACGTAACAACGCGTTGTTAACAGTAGGCGCGTTTTTAAAAAATGTTGCGAAAGCAACTTCGTCGGCTCCTCGACGATAGCGAATATGAAAAATAACGACCGTTTTCACCAACGTACAATATACTTTATTAATGACCGGCTCGACCGAATGTAACTATTAACTGTAGTTTTAAAAACGCGGTCTTTGTCGTTCGCTAGTTTTGAAAGAGGCCGATTATCCTGCGCACGGTCTATTTAAGCCCTTTCTTCCCGCGATGGCCGTTGCGCCATCGCGTTACACAGCGAACGTTGCCCTTTTCCCGATATCCGAATTTCGAACATCGACTTTGACAGCCGAGATGTTTACACCTAACTCCTGTCATTATCTATTTGTTTTGGTTTGCGTGTGCCATAAAAGAGGCACGCGGTTTGTCGGCACAGTTACATGTAACAAAGTGATTGGCCAAACAAGCGGCCTTACAGGGTTTCCCACAATTTATTGGTCAGTTCCCATGATTTTTTGGTGCGTTCCCACGATTTTTTGGTCGTATCCCATAGATTTATACTTCGTTCCCATAATTTATTGGTATTTTCCGATTGGATATTGGAATAAATTGGACCAAAAAATTCTGGGAGACGACCAAAAAATCGTGGGGCCGCACCAAAAAAATATGGGAACCCACCAAAAATTGATGGGGACCGACTAATAAATCGTGGGATACCCTGTATCACTGAATTAAAACTAGAACTTAAATAACTAACACAAAGAGCAGACTAAACGCAGTGTACAATGACAAGACGGATCAACAGAATCTTAACGCTGATTAAATTTACGGGCCATCGCTGTCATTGGGTCGTTCTCGCTGTATGCACGTCTTGTAAGGTCAGTTCTTATTGAACGGAACACGTCGTGCTTTCAAGAAGATTGACTGTGCGTTATCTTTGAGGGTCAGCTGTGCTTGTACTCCCGATATTTTGCCTAAATTTGGATCGAAAACGTCGGCGTACTTCTGCAAAATAGTATTAATGCTGTTTGTATTTATTGCCATTTCATTTACCTCGTTTACCTGTAACAGATTATTCCAATCAGGCACCGCATTTAACCATTCTCTACCAAGTAATGGTCGTTTCATGAGATTCACCACATAGAGCGGAAGCATTTCCTTATCAACTTTTACTTTCATTGTGCCAAGCACTTCGATTGCATTGTTTGTGTAACTCACGAGTTCGACATTGCATTTTTGAAGAGGTTTGTGTTTGAAATATTTCTCGTAGCATTGTTTTCCAATAATGGTTAGCGGTGATCCTGTATCCACTTCGATACGCATTGTAATGTTATTTACGGTAAGATCTATCCACCATTTCGGAACGATATTGTTTAACGAAATTACCGTGCACACTTCGTTTTGGCTTTGCTTTTTCATGCAAACTTTTGATAAATGCCCTTTCTTCCGACAGAAGTTGCAAATCGTATTGATATGCTTGCATTTGTTTGCCACATGTTTTGCATCACCGCATCGATAACAGGTTACGTTCTTTTGCAAGCTTTTGTTTGCTTTTACTTCTTTGTGGTTATGTTTACGCTTTTGAACTACTTGTACATCTTGTGATGGACTACCATTTTCTATTTCAGCACTGCTTTTTTTATAGCTCCATGTCAACAGCTATGTCTCTCGCTTCCTCTAACGTAAGGTTCCGCTTTTCAAGCAAACGATTACGGATATCGTTTCTCTTCAAACCAAATACCAATTGGTTTCGCAATGCGGTTGACAAATACTGCCCGAAATTGCATGTTGTGGCAATTTTTCGCAATGCCACTAAATATTCGTCCACACTTTCTTCTGCTGAATGGGCATCTTTGTCACCTTGGCGTCGGCACTTGAACCTGAAATTTTCGCTAATTCCAATGGTTCCGGAAATATTCTTCCAGCGTAGCAATCACCTCTTTGTACTCACATTCCTGTGGTCGTTTCGGAGTTATTTTATTGCACAGCACATCGTATTCTTCACCTCCCATGTCATGAAGAAGAATATTTCGCTTGACCCCTACGTCCTTTATAACGTATATCTCAAACGCTGTTTCGATTCTTTCCACCCATCGACTTCATTTACACTTTGCCTTATCAAAAGCGTCGAATGCGAAATTTGCATGAGTGATGGTGCGGGGGGCCTCAGCAGTATTGTTGCTATTTGTAGCATTTGCAGCACTTGTAGTCGGTCGAGGTTCCTCGTCATTCGCCATACTGCGGGTTTTTACTCCGTTCCTCGTGGCCACTTTGTTATATCTTTCGGATATATTCAATGAAACTCGACCACTCTATTTGGTTGTTCGTACGCGAGAGAGCGTGCCGCCAATTCCTCTTTCTATTTTCTTCTTCCTTCGTTTCCATATCTGTCGCCGCGCGTCAAACAAACAAGCGGTTTACACATCGTGGTTGGATACGCACGGTGTGTACGAGGTGTATATAACAGACCGTAATTTGGAGACCCCTAGTCTAAGGTTCTCCCAAGCGATTCAAAACGCTGCGAAGTAGTAAGAAAAATAGAATATGAAGTAGCCTTCTACTTCCCGTGCTACTTTGGTTGCTTAGAGTCAGAAAAATGTAGAACATGTGGGTTCCAGGAAAGAGCAAAAAACTAGTTCTCGAGTGTGTACAACACACACACGCGACGACTCACTCGCGCTTACGTTCTGTTCTACGCCCCACCCCTCATCACTCGCGCCACAGATCTATTTTTAGATCATCACAACGGCGGTCGACGATGTGACGATGTGTGTCGTCTCGTGTGTGTTGTCGATTTGGTCAGAAAACTTTTTTTTTCACAGCAAATCTCTGATTTAGACCCGCTGCGCAAATTCGAGCAGTTTCCAGCGCAGAAAATGCACCAAAATCTGCGCTGGCCAGCGCAGATTTTGGCTCGTCTGACGCGCTGTTCTTCAGCGATTCCAGCGCTGGCTCGCGCAGTTCGGACAGTTCGGGCAGTTCGGGCGGCGGCGGAGCAAAAAAAAAAACGGTCAAAAAATTTAAAAAAAATAATGGCGCCCATTTTTTCGTCCGCTTCTTCCTCTCCTCTCCCTCCTTCACCCTGGCTTGCCTTACTTGAGCTTCAGCCCGTGCCTTCCGCCGCCAGCTGATTGGGTGTTGTGGTGTATGCGTTGATACTTATATGTGCATTGCGGTTATGTATTGTTATTGGTGGGTGTTAGCATTTATTAATTTGTGTGTGACCTTGAGACGCTGTGGGAGAAGCTGGATTGGGATTTAAAGTGTTATCGGTGTATTGATGGATTATTTTATTTCGTGCCGCTGCTGATGAGACCATTCGATGCCCCTGCCAATTGAGGGTGAAGAAGCCTATTTAAAACAAGCGTAGGAGAACGTCTAACACTAATCTAATATTTTTTTTATTTGAGCATGTTTGATGCTTCAACGACCTTCTATGCATCATGTAGCACAGTGTATAGTGGTAATAATTTTTTTTTTTATTTGCCGAAATCTGTCTCCAGTTTTTGGGTCTCGACACACACACACACGCACACAGCGCGGGGAAAGTGACCGTTCACTCTATCATGCCGCGATTTCCCACCCCGCCCGGCGCTTTGGATGAGGATGCGATACAAGAAAGCTGAACCAGCCGTTCTACCGATAGGGTAGCCGTAATCGATCATGCGGGGAGGGGGGGGTGGTCTGGTGGGGGGAAGGGGGGGAGTGCGTGCTTGCGTTCGCGCTTTCGTGGGTGCGTGCTTGCGTTTGCGCTTTCGCGGGTGCCTGCCCGCGTACACGCGTACGTGCATGTGTGCGTGTGTGTTTTGTGTGTGTGTGCGTGCGTGTGGAAACCCCAAAACTATTTGATTCTGATGCGTACATTTTCATCCGCTGCGGCTACAAAGTCCATGCATTTTCGATTTCGCTACCTGAGAGACAACACAACTATCAGATTGGCACCACGATCTTTGCGATCGGTTCTGCTGTTGGGGGTGTTAAAAAGGCACACGATCTAAGCAAACGTGCGTGTGATATGTAGCAAATTTCTTTCGCGCATATGGTGCTGCACCTGACCGTCCAGAATCTGGCGGCTTGTTGGTTTGGAGAAGTTATCATGACGCGGATTGACCGGCATTGCTTTGGAATGGGTTCGGATCGGTAGGTTCATGTTTTAGTCGAGTGAATTCCGTGCATTTGTCGCGCCACAACGGTAGACCCGGCAGCACCAAAGTCAAAACAAAAACCTTCCCCGGTACGGATGGCGCTTCAAAGTTCTTTTTCTTATTATTATTCTTGTAATTACGGCCTACGCGATCATGCCGGCCTTTTCAGGACTTGAGTACCACGTAGCCGGATAGTCATCTCTTGCTACGGCGGACGGTTCATACACGGTTAGAACCCACGACGAGCATGCAGATGTGAGGAATGACGGCGGTGCTGCGGGACCGCTCATATCCAGCGTGCAACTTGCATACTGCCACACTGTCTCCTGCCCGGTGCATACGCAGCAGGCAGGGGGAAGGATGCACCTCCACAGTAAAAAAAAAACACCCTCATGAACCAGCGGCGGACCTTACGGTAGGCGGACTAGGCGGTCGCCGAAGATCTCTAGTATGTAGTATGCCGTATGTCTACAATTGGACAGAGTATTAGCGATAAGGGCCCCCGGAAAGATGGTCGTTGGGGCTCTGTGGCAGGAGAACCATTTGCACATTCCCTCCCCCCATGGCGACTACAATTTTAGGGCCTGTGACCGATGATCGTAGGGGTCCCATGGCCACCACCCCCCCCCCCTCCGCCGTCAATTTAAGTGTACTGTTCAATCCCCAACAGCTGTGTGCTAGTACCCCCTCCTCCCGGTCATCAGCTACCATTTACAGGGGCCTCAGCTCATCTTTCCGCCTAGGGCCCCCGATTTCCCTACTCTGCCACTGTCATGAACTCCTTCCTTTCTTTGACCGATCGATCATAACATTCCGGAAGAGCATAGATTCCGCGACAGTTTTGCATACACACGCACACTCTCACCCATGCGCAGACGGCTCAGCATATCTGTGTAATCTACACCATACGAAAGCAAAAGCTTAGTGTAACAAAATTACGCTTTATGCTTTGCACGTTCAGTTCGATGGCAGGCCCCAGGGAGGTGCCAGTGAACTTTCCAGTATACTGGTTTCACAATCAGCTTGCGTTCTTGAAGCCGGCGGAACAGAATGTTGATGAAAATCTGCGCCGGGTTGAATGTGTTAATGCGGATTAGGGTTCTGCACATTGCATCGCAAACCCTCCAGCGTGAGCTAGCGATTCCTTAGTCATTTTTACTTGACAGCGTTTGAACTCATTGCGCTTTTTTGGTTTGATTTGTGAAAATTAAACTTCATCGCCGCAATGTGTATAAACGGTTTTTTAAGCGCCACAGCAACTCATGAGCATTGTCCACACGCGAGAAAGAGATAGCGCTATGGAGGGAAAAAGCACGGACGATGGCTGACAGCGATTGGCCGTCTGACGCACCAACACATCCAAACCTCCGGCAGCGCGCTCAGGCGAGGGGTACGAGGCGGAGCCAGGGACGGGTAGCTCGACGAGCTGCTTGACAAATTTGCCGTTGGAGGGAAAAAGATGGCATGATAAAATTCTCCGAACGGCATGATTTCTTCCGTCGCTTTGCGCAGCGGGGAGTGTCGGCGTTCCGATTCGACCATCGCGACTTTGATCAGTGCGCATTGTAAAAACGACCTTTGGTGTTGTGTTATACGTAGCGTGCGCGCCAAGATTTTAAGAGTGCGCGGAGAGTGTATGTGAATGTGTGGGGGTGTAGTGAGATACAGAGACAAATTTCGCTGCACATTAACTCGTACATTCTCACTGCACGGGTTGAAATGTGAACATTCAGTTATGAGAGAATATACTCGAGCGCTCGCGCATGAGTGCAAGCAAGCGCGGTGTTATATACAACATTGACAGCTATGGCATGTTGGCAGCTCTGCGACTGCTCGAACGAGCAGCACTGCTCGAAACAGGAAGGGAGCGAATGAAATGTCATGCATACAAGGAACTGAATAAAGAAAACGCGTGTAACATTTGTACTGCATCAAAAATACAATAATTTGGCGACGAGAAAAGGGAATTATACGTTTTCAGTTACTTAAACAGTTCCCTACGTTGGTGAGAAGGAGCATTTACCGTTATTACTTCTATCGGTGCTACGAATACGGTGAATTTTGATGCTGTTGGCGGTACTACGTCTGGCGTTGCTACTGCTGCCGGAGCGTCAGCTGGATTGATTACGGGACGAGCTGCTACCATTTTTTGCTACTACCGAAGATACTACTGCTGCTCCTACTACTCTTACTGTTGCTGTGACTGCTACTGCTTGTATATCGATGCAACCACAAACCGTGGCGAGCGCTGGATCTTCCACACCTACTGCTTCTTCTTCTTCCGGTACCAACGCAAAAATGGCTAATATGTGTGTGTTTGAGCCTTTCAACCCGTGTCATCATCGTTCGATAGATGGATGGAACGGCTAAAAATTTGGTTTAGAATCAACCAAATTGGAGATGGCGATAAAAAGGACTACCTTCTACATTACATGGGCGGCCCTACGTACGACGTATTATGCAACAAGCTGCAAAACGCCGATCCCTACACGAAGTCATTCGACGAAATCGTTGCACTCCTGAGAAATCACTTCAACCCTGCACCGCTAGAAATCCTAGAAAACTTCAAGTTTACTAGCCGTAAGCAATTGGAGAACGAATCATTGAGCGAATACTCAATGGAGTTAGAGAAGCTGGCTAAAAGCTGCAATTTTGATTCGTACTTAGACAAAGCGCTGAGAAACCAATTTTTTTTTTTTTTTTTTTTTTTTTTATTATTATAGAGTATCGAGCCTCCATGGCCTACATACACAATTAAAACTAATGTCTTATAAACTATGTGTTCCTAAAATTAGACGTAATGCAATCTCGAATGACGCTAGTACATTTCGGTACACTAAAGGACAGGTCTACAAAATTTGAAAATAAATTAAATTCTTGGACATTAATAACAACGGATCCCTAGCACAGAAAAGACGATAACGAAAGTCAGTTATTAAAAATTGTCGAGTTCTTAAAGGTCTAGTAGGGACATACAAATTTACATGACTTAGCAATAGAGGTGCATCGATTCTTCCAGTTAATAGTTTGAACATAAAAATTCCTTGGGCAACCATTCTTCTCTTTTCCAAAGTTTCAAGCCCTAACAACTGACACCTCGTATGATAAGCTGGTAGCACGTCGTTATGTCTCCACGGAAGCCGCTTAATAGCTACCCGGGTAAATTTTCGCTGGATCCTCTCAAGCCTCTCAATTCTAGTGACTTGCTCCGGAAACCAAGCAACTGAAGCGTACTCAATCAAAGGACGAACAAGGCAACAGTAAAGTGATTTTAAACAGAGAGGGTCATGAAACATTTTGCAACTTCTAATTATGTGTCCAAGAGTCCTGTTAGCCCTAGCAATTACGTCGTCAAATTGTTTGTCTAAACAAAGTTTCGTGTCTAATATAATGCCTAAGTCCCTAATTTGTCTTTGGCATTCGGAATCGTGGAATACAGTCACGATTGCTGGAAGTACGCGATCTTACACTATCCAAAGCCAAGGACATTGCGTTTGGAATGGAAATGTCATTGCGTGGGACCGAGGAAATGCATGGAACCAGCCCGAGATGTGAAGTGCAACAAGTTACGGCCAATACAAAGAAAATATCATCGACAAACAACGGTCAACAGCGAAAGTGCTACAGATGCGGCGATACAAATCACATGGCTAATAGATGCCAGCACAAGCAAACGGTTTGCAGCGCTTGTGGGAAAAGAGGACATCTACAAAAAGTGTGTTTGTCTCGCCACAACAACAGGCGTCAGGAGAACACACATTATTTGGAGGAAAACGACCCAAAGGATGTTCTTCATGTGAGCACGGTCCAGAATCATGCTGGTAAGTTTTTGTTGAATCTGAGGGTCGGTCAAGGTGTACTAACATTCGAGGTCGACACTGGATCGCCGGTATCATTGATAAACATAAAGGACAAACAAAAACATCTCAAAGACATAGAAATTTTGCAAACGGACTTAAGACTAGTAAGCTATTCGGACAATGACATAAATGTGTTGGGAAAATTATTGGTCACAGTAGTGGTAGAGGGAAGAAAACTCGTATTGCCACTGTATGTAACGAAGTCCAACAAACACCCCTTGCTGGGACGTGATTGGTTACGTGCATTAAATTTAGATTTTAATCGCATTTTCAAATCTGGCACACACACTGTTTCATACTGCGATAGGGATGATGAATGCAAGTACAGTGCATTAAATGCCTTACTTCAGAAATATCCATCAGTATTCAGTAAGGAAATTGGAAAAGTAAAAGGAATTCAAGCTTCACTAACAGTACGGGAACATACAAAACCTGTGTATATTAAAGCAAGACAGGTGCCGTTTGCGCTTCGTGATGCAGTTGATAAAGAAATTAATCAATTTGTAAATGATGGTGTATGGGAGCACGTAGACCATTCTGAGTGGGCGACTCCTGTCGTTGTGGTAAAAAAAGCTGGTGGTAAGGTACGGTTATGCGGAGACTATAAAATCACCTTAAACCCAAATTTAATGGTGGATGAGCACCCTCTCCCTACAATTGAGGAACTTTTTGTGACTGTCGCTGGGGGTAAGACATTCTCTAAAATAGATCTATCCCAAGCATACTTACAACTTGAAGTACGACCAGAGGATAGAAAATTGCTCACCCTTAGTACACATAGAGGATTGTTCCAGCCATCAAGGCTCATGTATGGTGTTGCGTCTGCCCCAGCTATTTTCCAGCGTCTGATGGAGGAGGTGTTACAAGGAATAGAAGGAGTGACAGTTTTTATAGATGATATCCGTGTTACTGGGCCAGATAGTGAAACCCACTTACAGAGGTTGGAATCGGTATAGCAAAGGTTGGACAAGTACAATTTGCGAGTGAATAGGGATAAATGCGATTTTTTCGCCAAGCAAATCGAGTATTGCGGCTATATGGTTGATAAAGATGGCATTCACAAAGTTCGTAATAAAATAGACGCTATTCAGAATATGCCCATTCCTAAGAACAGGGATCAAGTACGATCATACGTAGGTTTGATAAACTATTGTGGAAGATTCTTTCCAAATCTTAGCACGACTTTATACCCACTTAATAACTTATTAAAAGAAGATGTTCCATTCCAATGGACAAAGGAATGCGAAAGTTCATTTAAAGCCGTTAAAAAAGAAATGCAATCTGATCGATTTCTCGTTCATTATGATCCTTCACTACCAGTGACTTTAGCAACGGACGCTTCGCCTTACGGAGTGGGAGCGGTCCTTAGTCATCAATACCCAGATGGTACGGAACGGCCAATTCAATACGCGTCCCAAACTCTCAATAGAACACAACAAAAGTATTCGCAAATCGATAAAGAAGCGTACTCGATCATTTTTGGTATTCGAAAATTCCATCAATACCTTTATGGTCGTAGATTTATTTTAATAACCGATAACAAACCGATCAGTCAAATATTCTCGGAAACTAAGGGACTTCCTACTATGTCAACTATACGTATGCAGCATTATGCAGCATTTCTTCAAGGTTATGATTACATCGTGCGACATCGTCGTTCATCAGAACACTGCAATGCCGACGCCATGTCTCGGTTACCGACATGCACGACTGATCCCATGAATGAAATAGAAGAACCTGATTTTATTGAAGTCAATGCCATCGAAACATTACCCCTCACTGTTGATGAGTTAAGTTCAGCTACAATTGCAGACGATACTGTCCGTGAATTGCTTCGAGCCTTAAGAATGGGAAAGAGCATTGATGCTAAATTCCGATTTGGCATGGATCAGAATGAATTTAGTTTACAGAAGGATTGCTTACTCCGCGGTACTCGTGTTTATGTACCTCCTGCTCTACGTAAAAATGTTTTAAAAGAACTTCACTCGACACATTTCGGGATTTGCAGAATTAAGTCTCTAGCCAGGAGCTATTGTTGGTGGGAGGGCATTGATAAAGACATCGAAAATGTGGTTAAGGATTGTCAATCCTGCCAAGTGTCGAAAGCTAATCCTCCTAAAACATCATTCCACTGTTGGAATACTCCAAATGAACCATTTCAAAGAGTTCACGCAGATTACGCAGGACCGTTTATGGGATATTACTATCTGATTTTAATCGATGCCTATTCTAAGTGGCCTTCGGTTTATGTAGTAAACAACACAACTACTGATACAACAATACAAGTGTGCAGGGAGTTTTGCAGTACTTTTGGAATCCCATCTGTGTTTGTTAGTGACAATGGCCCCCAATTCACTTCAGCTGATTTTACAAAATTTTTAAAACTAAATGGAATAGTACATAAGCTTATTGCTCCATACCATCCGGCCACTAATGGACAAGCTGAACGGTTCGTACAAACAATGAAGTCCAAATTAAAATCTTTAAATTGCGATCGTTCTCAAGTCCATAGTGAAATATGCAATATCCTTTTAAACTATCGCAAAATGATTCATCCTGCCACTGGTTTCTCTCCTTCAATGATGATGTTTGGTCGACAGATTCGTTCAAGATTGGATCTTATGATTCCATCGGATGACCCTGAGAGGAGTGAAATTCAGAATAAAATTCGAGAGTTGACAGTTGGCTCAAAAGTTGCTGCTCGAGAATACCTACATAACAACAAGTGGAGCTTCGGCACTATAAAAGAACGGTTGGGTAAATTACATTATTTAGTACAACTTGGAGACGGTCGAATTTGGAAACGGCACATTGATCAACTGCGTAGTGTGGGCGATAATCTTCCCATATCTACCGAGGATTCAATTTTATTGCGCGCAGAAGAGCCCAATAGCCACACTGAAGACTTGACTGTGACCTCTGACTTACCCTCGACCCAGACCCCGTTAACGGACACACAGTCTTCAACAACCAACGTTTCTGACTCTGCACATCCGACTATACAAACTGTCCCTGTGCGTTCAAAGGTGATCCAGTCGTCGACATCTACTGAGTGTGCCACCTTTGAGGGGACTTCCGGTTCGTCAGGCTTGACAGCGGATTCTGGACTTCGTCGATCAACAAGAACCATCAAACCTCCTCAACGATTGGATCTGTAGCAGAGCGGAAGTAGGTGCTTTATTTCCGGGGGAAGAGCTGTTATATACAACATTGACAGCTATGGCATGTTGGCAGCTCTGCGACTGCTCGAACGAGCAGCACTGCTCGAAACAGGAAGGGAGCGAATGAAATGTCATGCATACAAGGAACTGAATAAAAAAACGCGTGTAACATTTGTACTGCATCAAAAATACAATACGCGGTATAGAGGATAGAGGGAGAAAAACGATTATTTTGCTCCAAGATTTCTACTTTTGTTCCGTTGGGCTGTTGCGAAATCCTGCAACCGGGTAAAATTAACTAGTTGACACAAAAAATACATTCCAAAACCAAATGTACAACGAAATCCATAACTTATTTTGAGTATAAATAAAACCAATTCCGATCATGGCAGGTCAGATTCGTTCGGACTGCCAAGATAGGACGTTACGCTTTCTAAAACTTCGTGAACCAACTATCGGCTCTGCATTCGGGCATGGGCTGACCCGTGGGCGTCATTTGTACACGGGCAATCAGTCCGCTTCGAACAGTTCGTTCAACCGGGCTCTATCGGTCGTCATCGATCGTTCATTGGAAACTGTACCTAAGTCTTTGATTAATATCAATTTAAACGCTCTGGACAGAAGTGCATGTGCAGTGCATGTTCCACTGAAGTTCAAAAAGCTAGTATTAAACATTTAAAAAAATTGTTACATAGTGATGTCTACGTGTGTACTAAACGATCCTCCATCTATCGTAATAAATTCGGAATTATTCGAAAGAGTTTAACAGGCTAAATACCTAGGGGTAATCCTAGGTGACAGATTAAAGTTCCACGCTCACATTGACTGGGTCATCGCATTTTAATGCTAAATATTCCTCAATGGATGTCGGTAGAGCAGAAGATTGAGTACCAGACCATGATCTTCATTTTTGAAATGATAAAAGGCCTGTTGTCTGGGTATCGGGGCGAGAGCATAATTCGGGGATACGACATCCATAGGCACTGCACACGCAGGGCTAGTGAGCCAGGGGACCCAAACTGCACCCTCAAAGTGCCAGAAACTCAAGGTTCTTCAAAGGGAAAAATGTTCTTCAAAGGGATTCAACGATACAAAACCCATAGATATTAAGAATGCTAGAAACTTATATGCTTTCAAACGTAAGTGAATCACCTATGTGTTGTGGGCTGCCGTGCCGACCCTGGACTTGCCGTGGCAGTTGCGCTGCCACCGGTCAACGTCCAGGAGGACGACAGTGTGTCACGCACACTGTCGCACACACTAAGCAGCGCAAGGCTCAGTGTGTGCCGAGCGCACAATTAGAGTGTGTTTGCGAGCCGATCGAGCAGGAGCTCTCGGCAGGGACGCTCGGTGCGGCTGGTGCGCGACCACCGTACTTGTTAATATAAAGTTTATTGTGTATTGTGTGATTTATTTATTATTTTATGTTGTAAACAACGTCAAATAAAATACTCTTAAGAACTGAAGGACATAAGACACAGAATTACACGTGCTTTTCCAACTGCGTACACAACGTGAATTTTCCTTTTTTATTATCTATTTCTGACAGCTCGGCCGGGTTGCCAAGATTTTACAATTGTACAAGGTTTGGACATTATTCGGTTGACAGTTGATGTATGAGGTTGACGTTTATGATCCACATACGCCTACAGCTCGGCCATCCTGAACATTTAATTGCCCTCAATTCAAGCCTAGCCTAGTTCTTAAACTAATCTAAGGTAAATGTTGCCGTTAATCATCATTAGCCTAAAGACACAAGCATGGTTCTATCCATTTTTTTAGTTTATTCGCTTCTAACACACCATCGTATGGCATTTAAGTTACCTGGCAACCATCTATATCTCTGATAACGTACCGATCGCTTGGTAAAAATTTATGAACGTTACTCGTCGCGAAACGGCGCAAATCTTGTTCATGGAAAAAATCATCCTAGGAGAGATAGATTCACCGGACCTTTTAGCTAGAATTAATTTCCACGTACTTGCTCGTATTTTAAGAAACTTTAAGCTACTAAGAGTGACCAAACTAGACGTGCATATAGCGATAATGAACCTTAGACTGCGATGGCTATCAGATTTAATGCACATTATGACTCTTTTGAATGGAATCCCTAAGTTATCCTGTTTTCTTGCTGTGATACTCTGTGTTATTTATTTTGTGCTGATGTTACATTGTACCGTGATGCTTCATGTTATTATAAGTTTACTTTATAAGATCAGTGATAAGGTCAATGATGGCCAATCACTTAACATTTACAAATAAACAAATAAATAGACATATGGTTCTTTATATTTTGGAATCAGTTTTTTGTTAGTGTTCGTGGTAGTGTCAACGTTAGGCTGGAAATAGACGAACCGAGATCGTCGCGGTACCGCGAAAATCGCGTATGACTTGAGCTGTCAATTCTGTTATAAAATGTGACAGATAGGCGAGATAATCGCGGTTCGTGTATGGAAGCATCCGAGGTCTGGTGACGATTGAATGTACCAAGAAGCAATATTATTTATCGATTTGCGAATCAAATTATTTATTTTACATAATTCATGCAAAATAAAGAACAAAATTCATTTCTCGACACCGACAAATCCACCAGAAAAAGTAAAAATAATCTGTTCGCGCTACCGCGAAAATCTCAGCAATACCGTAGTTGGGTATCTCTGCGAAACAGCAGGCGTGATTGGAGGCGCGGAAGATTTGACAGCTCAACTGTTCTACAACTGTTATAAATAAGGCGCGAATTTCGCAGTACCGCGACGATCTCGGTTCGTCTATTTCCAGCCTTACGTATAACTACAAAATCACCTTTTGGAATTTGGTAGCAGGTTTATGATTTTTATTGAGGTAATTTTCGTTTATCTCCTGTGATCGTTTTATATTTTCTGATGCTTTATGACGGATCTCGATCAGCGGTCGATTTACATTTAGAGTATTCTTTTCATCCAGAAATTCCTCCAATTCATCCACTACGCAACTTCGCTGTTCGATGCCAAAAAGAAGAATAGAAGGAGTAAAGTTTGTAGACGCATGTTTAGTGTTGTTCAAAGCATATTCTGCTGATCGTAATTGAGAACTCCAATCGCTATGATCATGAAAGTCCGAGAGCTTACTAAGCATAGGACGAAGAACGCGATTGACTCTTTCAACCTGCCCATTAGCTTGGGGGGAACTTGTGGCATTTAAGATGTGTTGAATACCATTATGTTCGAGGAAATTTCAAATTGGTTTGAAGTGAAACACGTAGCACGATCGGTAAGATTCGCTTTGGGCGGCTATAGTATGACATGTATTGGTTGAGGATATTACAGACCTCTTGGGCATTTGTTGAGCAAGTGCATACATTTTCGTAAATTTAGTGAAGGCATCGATGACTACTAAAATGTATTTCTTTTGTGATCTAATTGAAGGTAAAGGACCCAAATGGTCTATATGAAGTGTATGGAACGGTGCTGGTTCTTTGGGATGCTATGTAGGCTTTTGTTATTAATACGAGTAGGGGCCGAATAAATTATGCACTTTAAACAATTTCGAATGAAATGTTCAATTTTGGACTTCATATACGGAAACCAATAATGGGTACCAATTTTGTCATACGTCTTGTCGACAGCTAGATGACCTATTTTTCATGAACATGACGAATGATGTTTTCTGACATTTCACGTGGAACGTATAGTTGTAGTCCCTTGGAAGGTGATACGCGATATACTAACCCGTCCTGCAATGTAAAACTAGCAACAGGCCCCATGATATGATATATGATATGATATGATATGATATGATATGATATGACATGACATGA
The DNA here is from genome assembly GCF_017562075.2 of Anopheles merus. Lineage (NCBI taxonomy): Eukaryota > Metazoa > Arthropoda > Insecta > Diptera > Culicidae > Anopheles > Anopheles merus. The sequence continues at coordinate 9,807 of NW_024428249.1, read as the reverse complement.
CTGACATGACATGACATGACATGACATGACATGACATGACATGACATGACATGACATGACATGACATGACATGACATGACATGACATGACATGACATGACATGACATGACATGACATGACATGACATGACATGACATGACATGACTGACATGACATGACATGATATGATATGATATGATATGATATGATATGATATGATATGATATGATATGATATGATATGATATGATATGATATGATATGATATGATATGATATGATATGATATGATATGATATGATATGATATGATATGATATGATATGATATGATAGATATGATATGATATGATATGATATGATATGATATGATATGATATGAGATGATATGATATGATATGATATGATATGATATGATATGATATGATATGATATGATATGATATGATATGATATGATTGATATGATATGAATGATATGATATGATATGATATGATATGATATGATATGATATGATATGATATGATATGATATGATATGATTGATATGATATGATATGATATGATATAGATATTATGTATGATATGATATGATATGATATGATATGATATGATATGATATGATATGATATGATGTATGATATGATATGATATGATATGATATGATATGATATGATATGATGATATGATATGATATGATATGATATGATATGATATGATATGATATGATATGATATGATATGATATGATATGATATGATATGATATGATATGATATGATATGATATGATATGATATGATATGATATGATATGATATGATATGATATGATATGATATGATATGATATGATATGATATGATCTGATATGATATGATATGATATGAATGATATGATATGATATGATATGATATGATATGATATGATATGATATGATATGATATGATATGATATGATATGATATGATATGATATGATATGATATGATATGATATGATATGATATGATATGATATGATATGATATGATATGATATGATATGATATGATATGTATGATATGATATTGATATGATATGATATGATATGATATGATATGATATGATATGATATGATATGATATGATATGATATGATATGATAGATATGATATGATATGATATGATATGATATGATATGATATGATATGATATGATATGTATGATATGATATGATATGATATGATATGATATGATATGATTATGATATGATATGATATGATATGATATATGATATTATGATATGATATGATATGGATGATATGATATGATATGATATGATATGATATGATATGATATGATATGATATGATGTATGATATGATATGATATGATATGATATGATATGATTGATATGATATGATATGATATGATATGATATGATATGATATGATATGATGATATGTATATATGATATGATATGATATGATATGATATGATATGATATGATGATATGATATGATATGATATGATTGATATGATATGATATGATATGATATGATATGATATGATATATATGATATGATATGAATGATATGATATGAATGATATGATATGATATGATATGATATGATATGATGATATGAATGATATGATGTATGATATGATATGATATGATATGATATGATATGATATGATATGATATGATATGATATGATATGTATGATATGATATGATATGATATGATATGATATGATATGATATGATATGATATGATTGATATGATATGAATGATATGATATGATATGATATGTATGATAGATATGATATGATATGATATGATATGATATGATATGAGATAGATATGAATGATATATATGATATGATATGATATATGATATGATATGATATGATATGATATGATATGATATGATATGAATGATATGATATGATAGATATGATATGATGATATGATATGATATGATATGATATGATATGATATGATATGATATGATATGATATGATATGATATGATATGATATGATATGATATGATATGATATGATAGATATGATATGATATGATATGATATGATATGATATGATATGATATGATATGATATGATAGTATGATATGAATGAATGATGATATGATATGATATGATAGATATGATATGATATGATATGATATGATATGATATGATATGATATGATATGATATATGATATGATATGATAGATATGATATGATATGATATGATATATGATATGATATGATATGATATGATATGATATGATATGATATGATATGATATGATATGATATGATAGGTATGATATGATATGATATGATATGATATGATATGATATGAATGATATGATATGATATGATATGATATGATATGATATGATATGATATGATATGATATGATATGATATGATATGATATGATATGATATATGATATGATATGATATGATATGATATGATATGATATGATATGATATGATATGATATGATATGATATGATATGATATGATATGATATGATATGATAGATTGATATGATATGATGATATGATATGATATGATATGATATGATATGATATGATATGATATGATAGATATGATTGATATGATATGATATGATATGATATGATATGAATATGATATGATATGATATGATAGGATATGATATGATATGATTGATTGATATGATATGATATGATATGATATGATATGATATGATATGATATGATATGATATGATATGATATGATATGATATGATATGATATGATATGATATGATATGATATGATATGATATGATATGATATGATATGATATGATATGATATGAGATATGATATGATATGATATGATATGATATGATATGATATGATATGATATGATATGATATGATATGATATGATATGATATGATATGATATGATATGATATGATATGATATGATAGATATGATATGATATGATATGATATGATATGATATGATATGATATGATATGATATGATATGATATGATATGATATGATATGATATGATTGATATGATATGATGATGATAGATGATATGATATGTATGATATGATATGATATGATAGAATGATATGATATGATATGATATGAGATGTATGATATGATATGATAGATATATATGATATGATATGATATGATATGATATGATATGATATGATATGATATGATATGATATGATATGATATGATATGATATGATATGATATGATATGATATGATTGATATGATATGATATGATTGATATGATATGATGATATGATATGATATGATATGATATGATATGATATGATATGATATGATATGATATGATATGATATGATATGATATGATATGATATGATGATATGATATGATATGATATGATATGATATGATATGATATGATATGATATGATTGATATGATATGATATGATATGAATGATATGATATGATATGATATGATATGATATGATATGATATGATGGATATGATATGATATGATATGATATGATATGATATGATATGATATATGATATGATATGATATGATATGATATGATATGATATGATATATAGATTATGATATGAATGATATGATATGATATGATATGATATGATATGATATGATTGATATGATTGATATGATTGATATGATATGATGATATGATATGATATGATATTTATGATATGATTTATGATAGATATGATATGTATGATGAGATATGATATGATATGATATGATATGATATGATATGATATGATATGATATGATATGATATGATATGATATGATATGATATGATATGATATGATATGATATGATATGATATGATTATATGTTGATATGATATGATATGATATGATATGATATGATATGATATGATATGATATGATATGATATGATTGATATGATATGATTGATATGATATGATATGATATGATATGATATGATATGATAGATATGATATGATATGATATGATATGATAGATATGATATGATATGATATGATATGATATATGGATATGATATGATATGATATTGATGATATGATATGATATGATATGATATGCTAGATATGATATGATATGATATGATATGATATGATATGATATGATATGATATGATATGATATGATATGATATGATATGATATGATATGATATGATATGATATGATATGATATGATATGATATGATATGATATGATATGATATGATATGATATGTGATATGATATGATAGATATGATATGATATGATATGATATGATATGATATGATATGATATGATATATGATATGATATGATAGGATATGATATGATATGATATGATATGATATGATATGAATGATATGATATGATATGATATGATATGATTGATGATATGATATGATATGAATGATATCGTCTAAATAAACTACTAATTTGTCTGCCTCAATAAATTCACGTAATATTTCATTTCATTTCATTCATTATTTAATACAATATTGCCATCAAGGCTAAATATAATGGACTTAAAACTATTAAATACTAACAAAAAAAACAAATGATTCATGAAAACTAAGCCTAACTAACCTAGTCTTGACCTAGCAAAAAAGAAAGAAAAAAAAAAAAAACAAAGGTAGAGCGTAGTAGAGACTATCAAAACTTAACAAAAAAAAAGAGAGTAATAGAAAACTAAGGAGAATAATTAAAGGGAATTAGAAGAAAAAATACGGTTACGGAAAGAGTTAGAGAGGAGTCGAAATCAAAGAGATAGTAAAAGTGGTTAAACAATCTGAAACAGGAATGAAGAGGGTCATTGAAAGTATAAAGAGTATGACGTGTTTCAATTGACAGAGGATCACGTGGACGAGAGAGAACGAGAGGGAACATACAGCGAGATGGACGAGAGTAAATCAGGAGCATCAGTAGCAGAAAGTAATAAGCCACCAATAAAACAAGCCTGAAACACTTGGCGGCGGAAGCTTAAAGAGTGAAGATTGAATAACTGCAATCGCGTTTCATAGGGAGGTAGTGAGGCAGCACCGAACAAACGACGAAAAGCAATCCTGGTAAAGAGGCGCTGAATGCTTTCAATTCTCGAACAGCCATCAATAGTGGGAGGATTCCAGATGATACTAGCATATTCAAGAATAGGCCTTACCAAAGCACAATAAAGGATTCTTAGGATGCTTTGATCTCTAAAAATAGAGGTAAAACGTAAGATAAACCCAAGGGTTCGGTTTGCTTTTTAGTAGCACCTCATCAAGCTGCAGTTTAAAGTTAAGACGACAGTCAAGTATAATACCAAGGTCACGGATGGACATAACACGAGAGAGGGAAGCGCTAGAGAGAGTATAGTTAAATAAAACAGGAGAAAGAGAGTGAGAGAAAGAAATAACAGAACATTTTTCGGGACACAGGCGAAGTAAAGAATTGGATGAACACCAATGAACAAATGCATTGAGGTAATGCTGAAGTCTCAGACAATCAGAAGAAGAGACACAGGTAAAAAGATTTTGATATCATCCGCATAAAGAAGATGACCATCAGGAGGTAAAACATTACAAACATCATTGATGAACAAAGAAAACAGAAGTGGACTAAGCACACAACCCTGAGGGACACCTGACGTACAAAAAAAACTCCTCAGATAAGTACGACCGGTTTTAACCTGCATGATCGATTACTTAAATATGAGGACAGCCAGCTAATAATGCCATCACCAAAACAAGTTTAGACAATTTAGCTAATAATAAAGAGTGAGGTAAACTATCAAAAGCAGCATGAAAGTCGGTGTATATTGCATCAAGTTGGGTACCGGCCTCAAAAGATCTAAAAATATTGGAAACAAAAGACATGAGATTAGTTGAAGTAGACCTACCAGGCATAAACCCATGCTGTTTAGGGCTAATAGCAGAACTACAACTATGAAGTATGGTTGGAAGGATACATAGCTCAAAAGTTTTGGCTGTGGCGCATGTTTGGGTATCCCACGATAATTAGAAACAATGCTACGGCAGCCCTTTTTGTGTACGGAAAAAGCCAACAGGATTTCCAAAGAGCAGGAAAAACCCAAGAGAAAGTGAAAGGTTGAAAATTTTAGCAAGGTGTGGAGCAAGCACGTCTTACAGTTATTATTAAACAGAGGCAGGAATGCCATCTGGACCAGGAGTAAAAGAACGTTTCAACCCAAATAACACCTGTACAACTGTTTCAGAACTAACCGAAATATCGGAGAGATTAATTAAGTTCTCTGGCGTGTAGAGAAGCCCACCCTCAATAAGGTTAGGGTCACTAACCGGTGGCTCAAACATTTGGGAAAAATGTGCAGAGAATAGCTCACAGATCTCAACAGGCGTAGAGGCAGTTCGAGAATCAAGTACCATTTCATTAGGTAACGTATTGCACCCTCTCGTATTCTAACAAATTGCCAGAAGGATGCTGGATCAGAACGGAAACGCGATTGCAGTCTACTCGAATAGGCCTCAAACGAGCCCTGTTGTATAGTCGATGCGCAGAGGCAGCGTACTTAAATAAACGAAAGTTGAATGCAGATCGGTTCAGACGATACCTGCTAAGATATTTCATTCTATCCTTTTTCAGGTTGCAAAGAGTACGATTGGACCAGGGAGGATTAGGAGGGGAACGAAAAATAGGTGTACATGAAAGGAGTGCAGAGGTTAACAAAGCATTAAACGATGTGGACAGCCTCGTCGACCGATGTAATTGATAAAAAAAAAAAAAAAGACCAGTCGGAACGAGATAGAATTGAATTAAGTTTACGATAGTCTGTGAGCCGAAAATTATAACGAACACTCAATGAATTAGGAGCAGAAGGTAGTAAAACATTCCTAACCCTATCCCTAAATAAAGAAGACGGTAACGCAATTCTAGGGCAGGATGATGGGCATCCTGGGGCAGGAGCAGTGACGAAGCAGGATACACAGAACAACAAGCTGCTGCAGCAGAGTTGGAGAGCACCAGGTCCAAATAATGATTTAAATGGTTAAACCCCGTTCAGCTGATAGAGTTCATGCAAGTTTAACATATCCAAAAAGCAGGAACTGGATGTATTCGAAGAAATATGTGGCACATAATGTCTAATAGCTGAAGATGAATCTGGCCTTACTACGGTAGAAAGCGACCACTCTAACGCAGGTTGGTTAAAGTCGCCCAGAAGGATAAGATGATCATTCGGTTTCATTTGCATGTATGCATCACTGATGAAAGCAGAAAGGAATTCCAAATAGTTGCGGTCGCTGCTCAAATACGGTGGCACATAAACAATCCCCACATAAAGACGAAACTTAGAAAAAGAAACACGTATACATAAAGCTTCAAGCGTGGGTTGATTAATGTTAAGTGCCACAGAAGGATATCGAACGGAACATGCAAGTAGCACCCCACCCCACGCGAACGTTCATTGTTTAACCTGCTTCGATCGCAGCGGTATATGTTGTAGGCATCACTATCAAGGACCATGTTGGATGGAATCGATTCATTTAACCAGGTTTCAGTAAGGGCAAGCATTTCAAACCCTGATCATCGCAGAGGAGAAAGGCGCAATTCAGTATTTGGTGCGAAGGCTCGAACATTTTGTTAATATATCACGAATGGGTCTATTAATTGTGAGCTGTTCTGTTGCTGAGATTGAATGTGATTGAAGCCCCACCCCGGTGATAACTGAGGCGGTGTGGGAGGGAAACTCCAGTTGAATAGCCTCTAGGATCTCGGTCAACTGGGATGGTGATAGAATCCCGCGCTGTGGGGGTGGCGATCGATGTTCCAAAAAATGATCCGGATGAGCGGTAGTTTTTGGCACAGCTGAAGAGCAATTTTCACTATTTGTACGATGCGAAATAAGCTCAGAAGGGTCAAATCGAGCCCTTTCATGTACACGTTGCTTTGGTAGGGCCACGAGCAACAAACTCCCGAACAGTAAGTGAAACTGGCCAAATAGTAGACTGCAGCGCAAGCTCCTTAAGAGATTTGGAACACTCACTTTGAACGATATGAAGGACATCGAGTCCAGGTTCACACCCTTTTCGTGAGACGGTAAACATTAATATCGTCCGTTGGTAGCACAGCTTTAAGCCACACACGCATATCATCAGCGGAGACATGCGATTTGATGTTCGTGAAGTATAACCATACTTTCTCGGCTATGCCCGTGTTGGTGGTGTTTTGGTTCAAAACAGGATCAGAAGATGCTTGTGTATTTGTTCGGTAGTTTCCAGCACTAACATCACTAGTCGGCTTAGTACGATGATTGTAGTGGTTACAGTTGTCAGAATCTTCTACAGTGTTGGTATCGTTCGCAGCTTGGATATCAGCAGTGAGCTCCGTTGAGTTAGTAAAGTACGGCGGAGCGGAAGCTGTTTTAGTCGTTCTGGATGTATTTGTGGCATTGAGCGACGATACATTAGTGGATGTGTGCGTAAGCGATGCGTTGCTAACAGACGGCTTAGCTAATATGGGTGCTAGCGCTCGCTTATCAACGAGAGCGAGGATCTCAGGAAGCAAATCGCTCTTGATAGCCGATCTAAGAGAAGAGAGAGATGAGTCAATTGTGGTGAGAATATCTGCTTTCACCAATTCGAGTAGGGCTGCTATCTCACTTGTGAGAAGTGAATTTATGCCATTGCGAAACTCGTGACATGTTTTGCACAACCACAATAACTGATTATTACGCCCAAGTCTCACGAGTAGAATCACGAGACAACCCCGTGCAATGGGTGTGATGCTTGGAACCACAAACACCGGCACAGGACACCGAATTAGCACTATCGGTGGGTGCATTGCAGGTTGAGCACTGCATAACGATGACTCAGCACAACTGAGAGTGAACAGGAGCAGCACCGTAATGTTATTGATAAATCGTTGGAATTCAGAAGGAGCGTTTTTTAATCCGAATGGCATTTGACATAGTCGTATTGACCATCAGGGGTAACAAACGAGGTATATTTTAATCGAATCATCGTGCATTTTGACTTGATGAACGCCACTTTTTAAGTCTAGTAATGTAAAAATTCGCTTATTACTAAATGTTCCAAACATGTTTCTACTAACGGCAGCGGAAAATTATCTCGAACAGTGATTTTATTGAGAGGCCTATAGTCAATACACATGCGAATTTCCCCACTCTTCTTTCTGACCAAAAATAGAGGCGAAGCATACGGCGAATTACTTGGACGAATTATCTGTTTTTCTAATAAGTCATTAACTATTTCACGCACTTGATTTCGCTCTCCATATGATAGTCGACGGGGTTTTGTGAACAAAGGTGTGTCATGAGTAAGACTTATTTTCATGCTGTGATCGGGTGGAATATTTTTTTTCAGATGGATAATTATATAATTTGATTTATAGAACATAAAAGAGCTGAATTTTCATGGCCAGTTAAATGTTTACCTATATGGAGTTCTGAAACATCTTCAGATAAATCAATCGCACATATTCCTCAAATGCCTCATTTTGGGTGTCGTGATATCTGCAGGGCATAGTCTTTCTAACTTGAATGGTACTAAATCTAATGTGTCTTGAGGCAATGGAATACTCTGAGCCAATGATGACATGCATGTTTCTCTGCTAAGATTGGTAGGTTCTTTTTTAAGTTCAATTTTTGATTTGTTTTTACACAAAAGATATTGAATTTTTAATAGGTCACGACCAATAATCATAGGCCAGGCAATACTATCGCTAGGGAGGATGATAAATGTATGTACTGCTCATCCTTTCGCAGATTTATTTTGCAAGACACTCTCCACAGACAACAAGCATCTGGTTTCCGAGACCCTGATATCTTGATGTCAGAGGTGGTTAACCAAAGTTTTTGGAACTATAGAAGAGTCGATAAAGCTCA